>NC_087063.1:73599666-73735479 GCF_963678635.1 Symsagittifera roscoffensis | reverse complement strand
CCCCCTACGGTCTTAGAAAAGCTTCACAACTCGGTACTTTTTTCACTTTTTGCCCATTTTTCGGAAATTTTCGATTTCCTCAAAAACTACCCGTCCAGATTTAGGATTAAGGGTTTAATCGATAGACCAGGTTGTAGGAAACTCCCATGCACAAGCGGCTGGTCCCTAACTTGCTTAGGGGAAGAGCTATAGACTTAGGAAAAGTCACTTTTTTGACTTTTTTGCCTATTTTTTCGGAAATTATTGATTTCCTCAAAAAGTACCCATCCAGATTTGGAATTAAGGGTTTAATCGATAGACCAGGTTGTAGGAAACTCCCCCGCACAAGCGGCTGGTCCTTAACTTGCCTAGGGGAAGAGCTATAGACTTAGGAAAAGTCACTTTTTTGACTTTTTTGGCCTTTTTTCAAATCTTTCCGATTTCCTCAAAAACTACCCGTCCAGATTTGGGATTAAGGGTTTGATCGATAGACCAGGTTGTAGGAACCCCCCATGCACAAGCGGCTGGTCCCTAATTTGCTTAGGAGAAGAGCTATAGACTTAGGAAAAGTCACTTTTTTGATTTTTTTGCTTATTTTTTCGGAAATTATCGATTTCCTCAAAAACTACCCATCCAGATTTGGAATTAAGAGTTTAATCGATAGACCAGGTTGTAGGAAACTCCCATGCACAAGCGGCTGGTCCCTAATTTGCTTAGGAGAAGAGCTATAGACTTAGGAAAAGTCACTTTTTTGATTTTTTTGCTTATTTTTTCGGAAATTATCGATTTCCTCAAAAACTACCCATCCAGATTTGGAATTAAGGGTTTAATCGATAGACCAGGTTGTAGGAAACTCCCCCGCACAAGCGGCTGGTCCTTAACTTGCCTAGGGGAAGAGCTATAGACTTAGGAAAAGTCACTTTTTTGACTTTTTTGGCCTTTTTTCAAATCTTTCCGATTTCCTCAAAAACTACCCGTCAAGATTTGGGATTAAGGGTTTAATCGATAGACCAGGTTGTAGGAACCCCCCTACACAAACGGCTCGTCCCTATTTTGTCTAGGGGAAGAGCTATACACTTAGGAATAGTCAATTTTTCGGTTTTTAGGCCATTTTTTCAAACTTTTTCGATTTCTTCAAAAAGTACCCATCCAGATTTGGGATTAAGGGTTTAATCGATAGGCCAGGTTGTAGGAAACTCCCCTGCCCAAGCGGCTGGTCCTTAATTTGTCTCGGGGAAGAGCTGTACACTTAAGAAAAGTTAGCTAATTCGATTTCATCAAAAATTTGTATAACGTTTTTTCTGAAATAACCAAACAGGTCTCTCCAGCTTCCAGCTGGGCCCCTATTGTCTAGGGAAACACCTAAGTACTTGAAAAGTTCCCTCATGAAAACTTTTTACCAAAGCGTTACCAATGAATGCATAAGCTTCTCTTTCACTTTTTTTTGCGTAGGAAGGGCGCTATCGGCTTGAGAAACCTGAAATTTTAAAACAATTTTAAAATAATCAATATTAAAATAATCAAACAGGTCTCTCCAGCTTTCAGCTGGGCCCCTTGTTTGAAGATTAAATTTGATCACAATTGTTAGTTTCACCATGCAAAATTTCGTTACATTATGAAAAGGTTAAAATTGGTTTGAAAACTGAAGTTCAAATATGGGGGGAGGAGGGTGGTGAAGTGGAAAAGAGCCAAGGACGTGAAATGAGACGCTGTTCCGCATGAGGAAAAAACGTATCAAAACAATCAGGCTTGAGTTCCGGCTATAGTTGAAAAATGTACTCGACTTTTTTTTGCAAAACATCACAAGATGACCCGCCATGAAAAGGCAAAACAGCTGGATTACATTTCCAATTGGTTCTTCTGTGGGCTAAAAAGGAGCTTGTTCGTTTCATCAGGTAAACAATGCACAAGCGTTTTCTACCGTGGTGAAAATAATGATTTATTCGGCCACTCAACCGATGGTGTTCATAGACGGGTTATTCTTTTTTCTATGCCCATGACACTCTACCCTCTCTCAGTGTTCAATTCTTATCCAAAAAATGATCGTTTCAATATGGCCTGCATTTCGTCTTGCAGGCAATAACTATTAATCAACTTTTCTCTGAACATGGGCAAATAAAGACAAACATCAATCCAAAAGAGCTGAAGCAACAATTGATGGAAGGCTGTTTTTGATAACCTTTTATTGTTGCAGGCAGATCTGCCATAACTGTGCAAGTTAAACGTTCCAAAACTTTCCATAATCAGCATGCCACACGCAGTACTGATCTAGCTTCGGGACTGCATAGTTCTTGTGATTTATGGAACGCTGATGATGAATTTCTGAAATGATGCGATTGAGGCATCGATTCAAAAATTGATTCTCTGGCAAGTGACGAATACATCCAGTTAAAGTAAGAGCTAACAGACCACTATAAGGCTCAATTTTAAAATAGTTTTTCTCCGGCGCAATAATCTCTAACACTGTATTGAAGAACTCAGAAGTGGGAGCGCAAAAAAATTGTGCATCACTGAGCTCTAACGGATTGGTTACATTGCCATCGAGAGTCGCGAAAAAAGTCTGTTTTGATGACAGCTTAGACCTGTATTTAATGAAGCGCACTACATTTCAGAAACCATTGAGCTGTGAATTTGGACAATCTCGATTTTGGAACAAATTAACATTTACAAGAAATTTACATGTTACATGTAAATTAATAATTAACAAGAAAAATATCAATCGGACATTTACGACGGCTTTTTGCAACCTTACTGTATGCCTGTGATTGTCATTTCGATGTCTGCAGAAATTGAGATCCTTATGCCTGACTACTTTCACATTCTATGAATCAGCCACAAACTTTTTGGTACTAAAGTGAGAGGGGTTATAACCCTGCCCTTAGACAGACAACCTTCGATATTGAAGCTAATCTAATAGCTAAGATTTTCTCGATTAAAACTAAAATTTTTTCAATTAAAAGCATCAATTGAATTGAGATTCACAAGATTCACAAGAAGGTATTGGATACTTTTCCCACTGGGGGGGGGGGGGGGGGGGGGGGGGGGCTTCGTTTGATTTTCTCTTTGTAGTTAGTAGCTAGTTATGATGTCTTGATGTCTAGGTCACTAAGTGAGGTTTTGTGTGAACCCTGGAAGCTAATTTTTTCGATCGATTGCCCTCAAAGCGTCCTTGAAATTACACGACTTCATAGAAAACACTTTTGCAACTGTCCTCAGAAAGAAAAACAAAAATAACCAATGGCTGTGCAAGTAGCACAGAATGTTCCGATCATATTCATTTCAAAAATGCATAAAACAATTTTCCACGTCTTTTTTTTGAAAATTGATGATGTTTTTGTGAGTTGTGTGATAAAAAGATCTGATGAAAAAATAGAATTTCGGTTATAGTAAAAAAAAATCTGATGAAAGTTATAGATATGAAAATTATAGATGAAAACTATACATCTGTTAGAGATCTTATGGAAACTAGAATTGACTGTTATAGGAAAATAGGCAAGTTGGGCAATGATTTATTAGAAAAAGGACATAGAAAAAAAAACAAAAAAAATATTTAATTTTTTTTTCTGAATTTTTTTCTTTTTTTTGCAGAAATTGTCTTGAAATTTGAAGTTTTTCATTGCAAAGATTGCATTAAAAAAGCTTCGAAAGACAAATTTACTGGAGTTCAACTAAAGTTGCATGACTAATTCTTCGATTATAAGCTTGTTCGCTTGCTTTACTGGCTCGAAATTAGACTAAAACTCAAGAATTTCGAAACGGTTTTTCTCAAAACTTTTCAAATTTTCTGAAAGATCTGAAAAAGCTGTAATTTGATATATCGCTCCACACAGTACTTTGATTTCTTAAGGTAAATAGCTTATTCGCTCATAATAAAAACTCGTGATGACCTCCATGCAGAAAAAATGCTTATCATACAATTCCGTAAAAGAAAAAGGCGTATCGTACGATTTCATACACAGAGTTGTATGAAAATTGTATGAAAAGCACTGCTTACAGTGATGTATAAAAAACTTCTAAGGAAGAAAAAAAAACAAAAATTAAAATAGTTTTTCTTAATTATCAATTGCAATATCAATTTTAAGCTCAAATAAGCAATTATTGAAAAAAAAATTGCCTACAAAAATTAATTAATTTTGTCTATAGCGTAGTCCAGGCTGAATTTTTTAAACCACAGAAACCAAATTGCTTAAAAGATGATGCGCAAATCCAATTTTAGTTTTTAAAAATATTTTTATATTAAAAGATACACTTCAATATACCAATAAAGACGTGCCATGATTTTCGACTAGAACAATTTTTCGCAAAAAAATTTTGTGCTATGAGCAAAAGTTTAAGGTTTTACTTTATAGTTTTGAAAAATCTGTGAAGTAATGTCTAAAAGTTATTAAGGTATCTGTGAGACTTTTCTTCAACCGAGGGGGTTTCTTGTGTAAAGAAATCCATGGCTATTGTGTTTTTGAAGAAAACAATAATATTACCAAAATAGTTTTTTGAAAAATGATATGTTTTCGATTTATGTCAAAATGCTAAACATATTTTTTTCATTTATGAGAAAAAGCGTTATGTAGAGTGTTCTTACATTTTTCTACAACGGAATTATAGAAAATTGTATAATGAACGTTTTTTCATCTATGAAATTTGTATGACAAGCATTTTTGGTCAACTCGAGAAGTTTCAAAGTGAATTTTCTTGACATTGGGATGATTTTTTAAATGTTATTCAAATTACAACTGAAAAAGCTTTAATATGACGTGTCATTCGACCCATTCCAAGGATTATTGGTGGTACTTGATTTTGCGTTGAAAACAAAAATACATAAAGATAAAAACCAATACCCAAATACAAAGTTCCTCCCCATTTTGATTGGTCGGAACAAAAACTCAACCCATGAACAAGAGTTTCGGCCAATCACATAGCATATTCATCAGTTTTTGCATGTTGCAAGAGCTTTGGAAGATGAATTCTCGAGATGGAGACTTTCAATATTTGGCAGAAAAAGTTTTTTACCGAACTTTAATTACTAAATGCTTGACTGTATTTTTGCATCAAAACCAATTCGAGGTGTTTTGATTTACAATATCTGTGGTTTTTAAATTTAGTATTGCAAAATTTATTTATGAGTCTTTCTTATCATGTTTGCCCATTAAAAATAGCCCTTTCCACAAAATATCACAGCGTGGCGAGGCATACGAAAAAAGGTTCAATTTTTGAAAGGTTTTAAGCTTTTTTAAAAAAGGTTTTGCACCGACGCAAATTAGAGGCGGATATGTACGTACCATGGCATCGTTGAATCAAGAAAGGGGAAATTATACATGCACAACCTTATTTGTCAAGCATAATTAGTTATTACCTGCATTTTTTATGTTGGGACTGGGAATGAATGCGTCAAAACATGAGCCACAGGTTTTTTTCAACTACTTTCTTTTTCTGTTTCCGATTATATTCCCCTTCCGTTAGAATTAGTAACAAAAAACACAGGTTTTGTATTAGCAGTTTGCGGTTTTTGTACTATGGTGTTGATAATTTTCGTAGGGCTCTATAATAACAAAAGCTCTCTCTTTTAATGGTCGAAAGCATGACTCAAATTCGGAATAATCTGTGCTACTTCCGTAATAAAATTGGGCTCGTTTTAAAATGGTAACAAAAAAAATTTGACGAAAATCAAATTAATTTGTTTTTCAGCTGCAGATGTGTTTTCCCCTCGCAGCAGATGCAAAACATGTGCAATAGAAATACAAGCAACAGCTGCTCTGGCCAAATACGAGGCAGCCAACAGACATGTTGATACGGCTAAAGACAGAGTCAACGCAAAATCAACTAAAACACTGAATTATCATGTAACAGTCAACAGTTGTGACAAAGAGCTTACTTCGCAGAAAGCAGACAAAAGTGCTTCGAAAAAGGAGCGTGAAAAGATGCAGGTATGTAGAAATAAGACGAGATCCGGATGATAGCTAAAAGAGGTTAGTAACTTCTAAATAGATGCCATTACCTAGTTTCAATTATTTCATAATACTTTTATTCAATGAGGATAAATCCGGCAAATTCAGAAACTGAAAGAAGTAAATTTAGTGCTTTTCGTTTAGAAGAAATTTCTGACATCCGTTGGTGAAATAAGCTTACTTTCAAACACCCACCAACAACTTTATTCTAGAAATAACAACCCTAAAACGCAGAGAGCATATTTTTTCATTTAGAACTGACAAAACTCAGTTCATTTTATTGTAATTCTAAGAAATAAAATAGAAAACTTCAGATGAACCTTGGGATTTTTTTTACATAAACATTTTTTAAAATATATATTTTTTTTACTGATGGGAGTATCATCGGTGAAGTCTGATCAGAGGCATGCTTCATTTTTTCGCTATGATCAGATCTCTTCTGAATCTTTCCCGCACTCATATAAAAGAAATGCGAATTGATTTTATTGTTCCGACTTTCGATGCGTGGGGTTTTTTTTTCCTTCAGACAAATTTCGATTTTTTAACTAGCCATTTTTGACATTTTTTTTCTTTCGAAAGGTATTGTTGTCCTGAGCTCAAATTTGAAAAGATACTTTACCAGTGATTATTTTTCTTCGTAAAGTTACGGGAGTTTAAAGATTGCCATTATGGACAATTTGGGGCAATTAACGCGCGATATATTTCGCGCTATTAACGCGTAAGCCGAACGTTATTCTGTCTTAAAAATTGTTCCATATTAGTTGAAAGAATCTAATTTACGATAATTAATTTGTTACAAGGAGCGAAATCTATCCTTTTGTGCTTTATATGGCGTGTATTAAGATGATTTTCATTAAGAAATTCAAAATTTAGAAAAAAAAGTTTCATTTTAATTTATTTCATTTAATTTTTTATTGTGCTGACTGCACCATACACCTTGAAAGGCAGTCGGAACATGCGTTACGAGCAGTCGGAAAGGCTGTGTTACGAGCAGCTTTGTTTTGTTTCAGTTTTACTGTTCATGAGTTTGTGAAAAAACCGTAAAACTCATTTACTATTTGATTGAAATTGTTTTACTAATTCTTAGTCGCAACTGTGATTCTGATCAATTCTAACCCATTTTGCTGAATTGCGACTCACTATATTTTTTTTTAAAAAAAACTGTAATTGTTGATAGTCGATTATATGGACTTTTTGTGGTTTGTCCCAATGAAAATCTGAAAGAATCGAATTATAAATTATATTGATACTAGCTTGAAAGTAACAAAATTGACTTTTTAATTGATTATTATCGATTGTAATTGAATCTAAATTAATTTTTTTTTTCAAAATTTTTTTATTTTTCAATTAGTTAGGCGTTTCATAGACTTTGAGTAATATAACGTTGTTAATGTTACATAGCATTAAAGTTGAAAATATAGTATAAAATCAGTATAGTTGCCTGGCAATACCAGCTGTGGGTTCGAATGTCATTAAGTTCGACCTGTGTTCGATTCTCACCTCAGTCGTTTCGTGTGAGAATCCTATTTGAGCCGAACTTGATAGAAAAATAAAATGCTAATGTCTTAATCGGTTCGAAGTTGGTTTGCAGAAAACAGAACTGAAAACTCTGAAAACAGAACTGAAAGTGCGAAACAACTTGGGAGGGAAGAACAAAGCACTGTACAAGACTAGTCTCTGTCACAACTACAGATTGCTCGGGGTGTGTCCTAGTAGAAAGAACTGTTCTTCCGCACATGGTCAACCAACAGTCATTAGGGACCTTGAAACGACTTTCGCAGAATCAAGGAACGACACCCCGGCATAAGTTTGTGCGACCTTAGTCTACAAATCAAGAAGCCTTCAAATAGCGAAACGTACTAAATGACAGGCAAGCCGACGTGGTCATTGCGAGACGAGTACTTGGGGGCCTAGGCCTAATTATAGGTGTCGAGTTGCACCCTTATCCTGATTGGAAACACTGTGGATTTTTCTCAAAACGCGATATTTCTGGATTTTTGGTCTACAAACCGCTGAATTTTTCTCCATGCAAAAGTTTGTAAGACTGAACTTGTGTTTTAACTAACTTTGAACCACTAATTTGTGCTAGTTTTTTAACCCAAAATAGTGCTACTTTTTGATGATCAGTGCTATAAAATTATATACGATGTTGTGGATTGCAAACCGATAAAGACCCTATTAGATACCCTCACACTTGTGAAAAAAAATCCAGAAAATTCTCAAAAAAAAATTCTCAAAAAAAGAAAAACTTTACCAGCTTTTCCCGAAATAATCACTGACAAAAACGAAACTTTTTTGTCTGAATATAGGGCAAAGCTGGAAAACACCGTTTTCGTTTCGCCCGTTCAATCATTAAAACCGTCAACCCTGTCGAGCAAGTTTTCTGAGTGAATCCCTACCTCGGTTTCCTCCAGTGGTTGGATAATCTTTAAAAACTTGCTCGGCTGACCCCGTTTTCGAACGCATACTGCCCCGACCCTTACTACTACCGTTTTGCCGTGACGTTCTTAAGTTTCAGCGATAAACTGTACGCGTTAACGTAGACAGTACCGAAACGAAGCATTAGTAGAACCTTAGAAACACTCAGCTAAAAGGTTTCTAAAGTTATTATCGTCATAATTGTTATTTTTTATTTACATGTGACGAATTTACAACAAGAGACTCCATAAGTTAATTGCCATTAAAACACCCGTATCCTTTATCACTCTCACTGGTATTCACCATTTCTGCGAGTTCTCTCCATCACTCCGTAAATACATTATCATTAACCCTACAAAAACGCCTCGACGACCTTTTTAAAGCAGTTCCCGGTTTGAGCTTTAATTTGAACGAAAATAAAAGACAAAAGACTGTTCAGTATCTTTTAAGCAATTCATCAAAATGTATGATACAGAAAAACATTATAATTTGGCTCGATGATACAAATAATTTATTGAGCAAGACCAAAAAGTTACACCAGAAAGTCTTATTGAAGTTCTAAAAGTAGATAAAAACAAAATATCAGCCATTATTTAGGTACACCGTCAAAAGACCTGCAAAGTTTATGGAGGTTTGGTTGCTATAGGAATATCCACCACTGATGAGACCAAACATTTAACCTCAAAAAGAATAGCTAACGACTAAGAATTAATTCGTAAATTTAAATTATTTCATCCTCCCGCGTTAATAAGTTTGAGAGTCACTCGACGTCAATTCCCCAATCTGTCCGAGCTTATCAATAAAAGTAAAAAGCGTCGAACTAAATTAACGAAAAGAAAAGCAAATACGCATAAGATTCCGCAAACGACAGCAGTCGAAGATTTTTTAACGTTTCATAGACATTATTAATCTTATCTTTTTTTTTTCAAAAGTTAAATTCATCTTTAAGTTTAGTCTTGTAGCTTGTTGTCCTTCAGTTCCGTAGGCAACGAGAGTCGTAAGGATCAGGCGAGGATCGTCTTGTTTGGTATAGGGCAGCTACTTGAACTGATTTTAATGTGGTTTCGTCATTCGACGCTTCGTTTTTTTTGGCTCTTATTTAAAATCAAAAGCCTAAAAAAAACAATTATTTCAAAATGGAGCTCAACCTCGGCCAGATACGAAACAAAATCTATCTTACCAGGAAAGAGTTGGATTTTTGTGATTACCATGCCAAAATTACTGAATATATAAGTGCGAATGATAGACCAGCTAAAATTTGAACGTACTCGAAAAATCTAGCAATTGTTACAAAAAAATATAGAGAAAAATTATGAGATCAAATCTCTGTCTTTGCACAGCACCAACGCTGCTTAAACCATAAATCAATTTGAATTTTACCTAGGATCTATCACTGCAGAAAACGCCGCTGTGTAACGTCTACCAAAAAATACTGGGAAAAAGAAACTCAAGAGGACAATGTAGCCACTGCACGAACAACGACGCCAAGCGAAACCGTACGTTACAAGAAACTTCTTTCACAGCGTTCTAAGATTGCATCAATGATTTCGAGTGAGCGTCTAATAGAGGCAGCCCTTGCAAAAATCTGACGAGGAAGTTGAACGGCAGAAAGAAGCTAAGCTTCGTTTGAAAAAGCAAGAGATTTACATTCAGTCGATTAAGGGTCATCTTGAACTTGACGTGGTTGTAGAGGAAAGCCGTCAAAAGCTAGCAGAAGCAACTAATGAGCCTGAGTACCTGGAAGACGCCTCTGAATACTGTAGGCTTCGTCGTAGCAGGTCGAAATTGGCAATGGCCGTTCAGAAGAAGCAAACGGAGAAATACAGGACAAGAAAATGGGTGAACCCTCAATTCCCAGCTCAGGAAATAATTCAGCCCGTGGCGCAGGTCCAAAGTGTCATCCTGGAGACTGTTTCCGAGTTCTTGTCAGTTTGAAAAATTGAACCGCCTTTCAATACGTTGAGTTGAGTATCAGTAGAAATCTGGCGATGGTTCACAACTCTCATCCAAAAGCTAAATGTTTCCAAACCACGTGTATAGACTCACAGAATGTTAACGTCCCTCATACGCCAAGTCCAAATGTAAATAGTACAAATCAGCCGTAGGAACAGCTGCCTTTGACAAACTTATATGGTTAAAACCCTTTGATGCAGAGTAGTTTTCGTCAGTCTACTTCCCGACGAGCTCAATGCCCATTGCCCAACAAACTTTTTTCCATATACTTCTGCTAGCTTTGTACACCAACGTTGGACCTCTCAATCCTTTATTACTCACATTCCCCTCTAATCCATTTTATGTCACGCAGCCATTGAATGTTCAACCGTTCTCTTGCGGGGGAACAACTTTTAATGTCGGTAATCGTAATGCTGTAGACGCCGCTACTTATTCGAAATCGCTGGCGGCGCCTTATACAAGTGAGAACAAACAATCTGGGCCAACTCCGTCTTCAAGCAGTAAGCCAATCACTAATCAAGATTTAGCTGAAATCTTGACACTGTGCCAGAAAGGTCCCTTGCCTGAGTGGAAGGTGTCTTCTTTCGACGGATATTTGCTGCAGTGGCCTGAATGGTTTGGTCAGTTCAAAAGCGCAATCGATGCAAAAATTATGAGTGATGATCTCAAACTGACATATCTCAAAACCCTCGTATCAGGCAAAGCAAAGAATGCAATTGCCAAATTTGCATAAAGTTGAACATTATACAGGGAAGGTTTGAAAATTTTGGAGAGGAAACTCGGACACCCACAAACGGTTGCGGCGGCTAGTCTCGAAAATTTTCAATTTTCCCCCTCTCAAAATGCACACATAAGAAAGCATTATCAGTTTTGCTTCTGTTTATCCAGTCTTGTTGCTGTTTTAGAACCGTTAGGATATGAGTACGACTTAAAAAGTACATCCGTTCTGAATCAGGTTATTTCAAAATTGCCTCCAAATATCAAAGAGTCGTGGTCTCTTCACTCCGCAAAGAGACGTTGGAGACAGCCAAACGTTTTAGATTTTGTTGAAAGGCTCCGCGACAAGGTTGAGGCGCATGAAATTATGCGTGTCAGTCAGAATAAGTCACGTCCTGAGGAGGCTCTAAAGACTGGTTTCCATAAACCACCCACAAAAGTTTTTGCCGCTGCTTCAAAAGTTGAAAAACAATTTTATGCTCGATGCTTCCAGTGTACGGGTCAACACCCACTCTGAAGTTGTTCTGATTTTAAGGAAAAGACCTCAACTCAACGTGCTCAATTTTCCGCGCAAAATAGGTTGTGTGTTTCCCGACCACATGTTCCGGAAATGCCCTAACGCCCGCAAATGCACTAAGCCTGGTTGTGAAACACCCACAATAACTTGGTGCATGGTGCTGAGAAAGTTTTCAGCGTAAGGCTCGCAAACAAAGGGTCATACAGTAGCGATAACAGAAACCTTTCTAATTCAAACAATAACGCCCCGGAATAAACCGCAAACTTCGTCGTCGAACGTAGCCGGTTCGCGTCGTCTTACAAGAAACTAACGGGACTCCTTCCTATGCTTCGATTGGAAATAACTTCACACACAGACGTGACAACTGCTCTTGTAATGTGCAATTCCTGTTGTACCCACACATGGTGCTCGCGGACCTAGCACAATGTTTTAATTTAACTGGCCAAAAGCTAGATATTCTGGTTAACGGCTTCAATTCGACGGAATCCTTTCCCACGCAAGAAGTCGAAGTGAACTTGTTTGCCAAATTCGACCACCATGAAAACTCGTTTAAGGTTACGAAAATTGAAAAAGACCGTTTGAGTGATGGTTCCGAAACCATTGACGTTCCCACTCTGCAAGACAGGTTTCCACATCTGCAGCCAGTTGATACTATTGTCTACAACTACTCAGACGTTGAGATGATATTGGGGCAGGATGTCTTTCAAGCAATCAAATCCTCTCGAATACTTACAAGGAGGAAATCAAAATAAGTTGTCGCTTTCCGCATTCCCTTTGGCTGGGTTCTCAGTGGCCCGCTTCCATCACTAATTGGTGTTCGAGCCGCCACTTTCAAGTGCAATGTTGAAGACGTAGCACTTGCTGACCAGGTGAAAAAATGGTACGAACTAGAATCGTATGGCAGTTTCAAACAAGCTGATCTCAGTTCTGCAGCTGAAAAACATGCTCAAAAATTCTTGACCCTACCACGCTTCATGATGGCAGTCGTTAAAATGTCGAATTGCTCTAGGTTGAAGACAACCTTCATCTACCCGAAAACTTTCACGCTTCACTGGTCCAATTTAAGTCTCTTGAAAAGCGTCTTGAAGGATATCTGGCGATTGAGTGGCCAACAGTGGGACGACCCACTGCCAAATGAGTTGTGCCGCAGATTTACTGAATGGTACTCCGGCTATTTTGACAACCTCGTTGCAACTTTGACTTTTCAGTAGATGAGGTTGAGCTGCACACATTCGGTGATAGCTCATTGGACGTTTTCTGTTCTGTAGCATTCCTGCGCGCTCAGAAAACCGCCTATTCCAAATTTGAACTTGCGTTTTTCTTGATTGAAGACGCTTTCAATTCCGAAGTTGGAACTTCAAGCTGTGCTTTTTGCTACTCGTCCGATGGAAGATATCGAGAAAGCTCTGACACTGAGTATTTGCAAAGTGTTCATGTGGATTGACAGCGCTACAGTTCTTCAGTGGTTAACTTGGACAAGCAAATAGCCCATGTTTGTTGCCAATCGAGTAGCCGAGCTTCTGGATTCAACATCAATTGACTAATGGTGCCATGTTTTGAGTGGAGACAACCCCGCTGACTCCGCAACCAAAGGTATTGCTGCTGACTCCCTCAACCAAATCAATTGGGTAAACAGCCCTTCTTTTTAAAAGCTTATGGTTGACTTTGCAACCCAAATAGGAAAGTAACTGAGAAAACTCGCCTGAATGGTCCGTCAACGATATGAATAAGGTTTAGAGGTCTCTTCAAATTTTCCTTCTGCATCTTCGACTGACTGTGCCTTCCCTTGGGAAGAATATAGCTCGTTCTCCAAGATAAAGCGGCTGGTCGCACATGTGTTGAGACTCTCACCTAAGCATAGACATTTAAGATCGTCAGATAAGGTCATAATTGATCCAGCAGAATTAGTCATTGCAGAGAAAAAACTTTTTCAACTTTCGCAGCTATAGTAATTTGCAGCTGAATGTAAGCAATTAGCAGCTGGAAAACATGCGAAAACACGCGATTTTTTTCATCATTTTTGCCTTTTATCGGACCGATCGGTTTTGTTAGATCTACCGGCAGTATCCAACGTCTCTCCGCAACCGCGTTCGAAACTCGCCAGCCAATACTTTTTGGAAAGCCGCCATCGCCTGTTCCGATTGTTTCTCCTTTTTTTTATCACATTAAACTTGAACATCAGTGCGTCGACTACCTTCGTTCCGTCATTCATCAGCAATTTGTTGTAGTGCGCTTCAGATTTGCACTAATAGCTATTGAAACACAATGCGTATGCTGTAGAAAGCGAAAAGTGAAAAGCGAAAAGCGAAAACCGTTACTCCAATGATGTCTGATCTTCCCGCAGAGCACCTAGGCTTTTGCCAGCCATCTTTCTGAGAAAAAACAATCTGGGCCAATTTCATCTTCAAGCAGTAAGCCAATCACTAATGAAGATTTAGCTGAAATCTTGACACTGTGCCAGAAAAGTCCCCTGCCTGAGTGGAAATTGTCTTCTTTCGACGGATATTTGCTGCAGTGGCCTGAATGGTTTGGTCAGTTCAAAAGCGCAATCGATGCAAAAATTATGAGTGATGATCTCAAACTGACATATCTCAAAACCCTCGTATCAGGCAAAGCAAAGAATGCAATTGCCAAATTTGCATAAAGTTGAACATTATACAGGGACGGTTTGAAAGAAGTTTTGGAGAGGAAACTCGGACACCCACAAACGGTTGCGGCGGCTAGTCTCGAAAACTTTCAATTTTCCCACTCTCAAAATGCACACATAAGAAAGCATTATCAGTTTTGCTTCCTGTGTATCCAGCCTTGTCGCTGCTTTAGAACCGTTAGGATATGAGTACGACTTAAAGAGTACATCCGTTCTGAATCAGGTTATTTCAAAATTGCCTCCAAATATGAAAGAGTCGTGGTCTCTTCACTCCGCAAAGAGACGTTGGAGACGGCCAAACGTTTTAGATTTTGTTGAAAAGCTCCGCGACAAGGTTGAAGCACATGAAATTATGCGTGTCAGTCAGAATAAGTCACGTCTCCTGAGGAGACTCTAAAGACTGGTTTCCATAAACCACCCACAAAAGTTTTTGCCGCTGCTTCAAAAGTTGAAAAACAATTTTATGCTCGATGCTTCCAGTGTACGGGTCAACACCCACTCTGAAGTTGTTCTGAATTTAAGGAAAAGACCCCAACTTAACGTGCTCAATTTTCCGCGCAAAATAGGTTGTGTGTTTCCCGACCACATGTTCCGGAAATGCCCTAAAGCCCGCAAATGCACTAAGCCTGGTTGTGAAACACCCACAATAACTTGTTGCATGGTGCTGAGAAAGTTTTCAGCGTAAGGCTCGCAAACAAAGGGTCATACAGTAGCGATAACAGAAACCTTTCTAATTCAAACAATAACAACCCGCCGATCCGGAATAAACCGCAAATTCGGTCGTCGAACATAGGTGGTTTGCGTCTTACAAGAAACTAACAGGACTCCTTCCTATGCTTCGATTGGAAATAACTTCACACACAGACGTGACAACTGCTCTTGTAATGTGCAATTCCTGTTGTACCCACCCAAGGTTCTCGCGGACTTAGCGCAATGTCTTAATTTAACTGGCCAAAAGCTCGATATTCTGGTAAACGGCTTCAATTCGACGGAATCCTTTCCCACGCAACAAGTCGAAGTGAGATTGTTTGCCAATTTCGACCACCATGAAAACTCGTTTAAGGTTACCAAAATTGTAAAAGACCGTTTGAGCGTTGGTTCCGAAACCATTGACGTTCCCATTCTGCAAGACAGGTTTCCACATCTGCAGCCAGTTGAACCTATTGTCTACAACTACTCAGACGTTGAGATAATATTGGGGCAGGATGTCTTTCATGCAATCAAAGCCTTTCGAATACCAACAAGGAGGAAATCAAAAAAACTTGTCGCTTTCCGTATTCCCTTTGGCTGGGTTCTCAGTGGCCCGCTTCCATCACTAATTGGTGTTCGAGCCACCACTTTCAAGTGCAATGTTGAAGACGTAGCACTTGCTGACCAAGTGAAAAAATGGTTTAAACTAGAATCGTATGGCAGTTTCAAACAAGCTGTTCCCCGTGCTGCAGCTGAAAAACATTCTCAAAAATTCTTGACCCTACCACGCTTCATGATGGCAGTCGTTAAAATGTCGGATTGCTCTGGGTTGAAGACAACCTTTATCTTCCCGAAAACTTTTACGCTTCACTGGTCCAATTTAAGTCTCTTGAAAAGCGTCTTGAAGGACATCTGGCCATTGAGTGGCCAACAGTGGGACGACCCACTGCCAAATGAGTTGTGCCGCAGATTTACTGAATGGTACTCCGGCTATTTTGACAACCTCGTTGCTATTTTGACTTTTCAGTAGATGAGGTTGAGCTGCACACATTCGGTGATAGCTCATTGGACGTTTTCTGTTCTGTAGCATTCCTGCGCGCTCAGAAAAACGCCTATTCCAAATTTGAACTTGCATTTTTCTTGAATGAAGACGCTTTCAATTCCGAAGTTGGAACTTCAAGCTGTGCTTTTTGCTACTCGTCCGAAGGAAGATATCGAGAAAGCTCTGACACTGAGTATTTGCAAAGTGTTCATGTGGATTGACAGCACTACAGTTCTTCAGTGGTTAACTTGGACAAGCAAACAGCCCATGTTTGTAGCCAATCGAGTAGCCGAGCTTCTGGATTCAACATCAATTGACTAATGGTGCCATGTTTTGAGTGGAGACGACCCCGCTGACTCCCGAACCAAAGGTATTGCTGCTGACTCCCTCAACCAAATCAATTGGGTAAACAGCCCTTCTTTTTAAAAGATTATGGTTGACTTTGCAACCCAAATAGGAAGTTAACTGAGAAAACTCACCTGGGTGGTCCGTCAACGATCTGAATAAGGGTTTAGAGGTCTCTTCAAATTTTCCTTCTGCATTTTCGACTGACTGTGCCTTCCCTTGGGAAGAATATAGCTCGTTCTCCAAGATAAAGCGGCTGGTTGCATATGTGTTGAGACTCTCACCTAAGCATAGACATTTAAGATCGTCAGATAAGGTCATAAGTGATCCAGCAGAACAAGTCATTGCAGAGAAAAATTTTTTGCAACTTTTGCAGTTTGAGTAATTCGCAGCTGAATGTAAGCAATTAGCAGCTGGAAAATATGCGAAAACACCGCAATTTTTTTCATCATTTTTGCCTTTTATCGGACCAATCGGTTTTGTTAGATCTACCGGCAGTATTCAACGTCTCTCCGCAACCGCGTTCGAAACTCGCCAGCCAATACTTTTTGGAAAGCTGCCATCGCCTATTCCGATTGATTCTCCTTTTTTTATCACAATAAACTTGAACATCAGTGCGTCGACTACCTTCGTTCCGTCATTCGTCAGCAATTTGTTGTAGTGCACTTCAGATTTGCACTAATAGCTATTGAAACACAATGCGTATGCTGTAGAAAGCGAAAAGCGAAAAGCGAAAACCGTTACTCCAATGATGTCTGATCTTCCCGCAGAGCATCCAGGCTACTGCCAGCCACCTTTCTCGAACTGCGGCGTCGACTATTTTGAACCGTTTTATGTAATATTTTGTCGATCTTCCGAGAAACGCAGGGGTTTTCTATTTACTTGCTGAACGACACGCGCAATCCACATTTAGTTGGTTCCATCCATGGACCCAAGTTCATGTGTGATGGCTATCGAGCGCTTTATTTCCAAGCAAGGAACACCCACGATAATTTAGTCGGACAATGGAACAAATCTTGTAGGAGCCGAAAAAGAGCTTCTTCTGTGCATCAAAAACTGGAACGCAGAAGCTCCACTGTCGCTCGTACACAAAGGCATTAAGTGGAAGTATAAACCACCTCGTGCACCACATCAAGGTGAAGCATAGGACCGAATGGTGCGAAGTTGTAAGCGTGTATTTTATGCAATCTTAGAAAATTGACTGACGATATTTTGAACACAACCATGCGCCCAGTTGAAGGTTCAAAAAACGCCCGTTCGATCACTCTAGTTTCTGACGACCCAGATAGTCTTGAGGCTTTGACACTGAATCATATCCTTTTAAGTCAGCACAGTCTAACGTTTACGTCTCTATGGTCGACTGAGAACTATCTATTAAAAACGGATTATAATCCTTAAATTTTATATGCCAATATAATCCATTAAAATCAATTAAAACCAATTATTTTGAGAAATTTTTCATAAATTGTACAAATTTTTTCAAAATTATCTCATTTCCTGTGTAGTGCAATTGTCACGTATAACGTTTCAAAGAAATTTACAATTCACATTAAAAAATATATGTTTTTCTGTTTTTATATACCCTGAGTTTTTTAACGCCTAGTTTACTTTACACCCCCCGCCTCATTTTACTTTAATCCCCCTGGTTAGTTTGAGGGAATGACGTTGAGACATGGCACTTAGTGAAGCGAATGGCTTACGTTTTGCAATTTTCTTGCAAAATTTTTGCGAAACTTATCGAATTTATTTCTAAAAATAATATGAATTATAATCAGTTAAAATGGATTATAATGGATTATTATTTAATAATAGATTTTAATGGAAATATAATCGTTTTTCTGGTCTGAATTTTTCATCTGTAAGGGATTATCAAGAAATATTTTTGTCTCGGGAATCCATTATAATCAATGAAAATCCTTGGGCGCTCAGTGCGGTTTACTTCCGACTGGAACTATCAGAAAGCTGTACTTTTTGACATTCCATTTAATTATCATTCACCACTATCACTACTCTTCCCTCAATGTTCTTATTCTTCATTCTTTTGAACCGGAAGCGCCTGTGTTAACTAATCTAACCAAAACCAACTGCCGTCTTTCTCTTTCTTCACTTCATTTCTAGTGAACCGAACCCACTTTTTGTAACTTCATATAAAACCACACGACTTCTTTTTTATTGCTACTGACTTGAAACTGACTTTTTGTTCCGGCCATTGAAAATTCGGAGGAACTTTGTATTCGGGTGTGTTTTAGTTTTTTTTGCTTTGTGTTTTCCACGCAAAATCAGGTACCACAAATAACAATCGGACTGGGTTGAGTGATACATCACAAAAAAAACAATTTCATAGTGATTCCAACCATATTTCAAAACTATTCTCACGGTGTCGAGAAAAACCAGTTTTGGTTTTTGTTTTTTGGTCTAATTTCGAGCTAATAAAGTGATCGGTTACGCTTACAATAGCTTATTGAAACTTAATTTCTGAGGTGAAAACTTAGTTTTACTCAAGTAAAGGTAGTTTTTTTGGAAATTTTATTGCAGTTTTTGGAATCAAAAACTTGGAAAATTCAAAAAAAAATTTCAAAAAAATCGGTTTTCTATTTTTTCGTTCAGATTTTTTTATCACAACATGCAGAAAAAAGACACGAATTTAAAAATGTATTTTTTAAGACTAGTCGGAACATTCTGTTTTACTTGCACAGTAATCGGCTATCCTTGTCTCATTTTTGCAAATTGTACAGCAAGGTAAGTGAGCGAACTACGACCACACCTGCGAGTTCAAATGAAGGTAGAACTACAATTAAAAACTCCTATGCGAAAAGTTTCATTTCCAAAAAACGCAAGTAAGTCCAACACTGAGACTGCTACAAGAACTTTAGGCCAGTACAAAGCAAAAAAAAATGAAGCTTAAATTTGCAAATTTAACGTACATATGCGATGACAATAGAACCAAACATGTGTTGATATTACGTGCCCAACACAGCCCCATGAGAAAGCGCAAAAAGAGTTAAACTAGAAATCGTGTAGAAAATCATGCTGGAAATGCATTTCCAGAACATATCCTAGGCCATATCAAGTTTTGGCCCGAGAAGATCGCAGAATGTGAGAGGAGTGATTAGAATAACGTCATTATTGTATTTCACGTAACCTCTCTGTACTACTGTGATTTCTGCTGTTTGAAAGAAAAACAAAGAAGTAAAGATCAATAGAAAAACCAAGAAATTAACTCAACTGGGCCAAGAATGGGATAAAAAAAACTCAACAAATTAAAACACAAATCCGATCAATTAAGCAATGCAAACAACCTACGTAATACCAAGCTGAATCAAAACGAAGATTATTGAAGATTCATATTTTGAAGAATTAAAGACTCTGATTTAAAAAATTTTCAGATAGTCATACTCCAAAATTGCAGCAATTTCCAAGATAACTAACCCATTGCAAAACCCTCATACTTTAAGAATTGTAGATACAAAAAAAATCAATTCAATCTTTCAACAAAAACCAAATGGTAAAAACCCAAATGGTAGAAAGGAAGAACAAAGAAGAAGATCCAAGAATAACAAATGGCCTTTAACTGAAACAAACAGTCTTGAACAAAACCAATAACGCCTGAGAAATTTTTCTCAATTGATACGGTTCTGCAAAAAGGATGGATGCAAATTACTATCCATAGTTTTCAACTGCTTCAGGATATCCTCAGCACAAAAAACAAAAGCCACCAATTTATCTGAGCAAGTTTTATCACATATGTCGCGGCTATACGAACTGATTGATATCGCGGCTATCCGAACTCGAGATAAAAACAACTTTTTTCTTAAGAACTGGCTTTTAAATTTCAAACGCTTGCAACAAATAAGCCTACAAAGCAGAAAAAAAACACCTTGAATTTCACCACATATATCAGATTTAGCAACTTTTACGGTTTTATTTTACATTTATCTCTCCCTTTATGAAAAAAAAATCTTCTCGATAGACTAGCATTTGGGTGCTTGAGAGAAAAAGCAATGGCGATGGCGGGACAAAAATGAAAAGCATCACCTCACCGCAGTGCTACTGTTACGAAGCATTTGAAGCAACTGAACATCCACGAATTAATTATGAAACTTTTCAAACAAAAAGAACTTTAAAAAACCGAAACAATTTCTCCAATCAATTAGCTCAATAATCATCGTAAAACTCGATGCAACTGTTTTTATGGACGTCCTCAACAACTCATAGTGATCGAAAAAAAAAATCTCGATCTTAAAGGATTTTCTACAAAAAGTGTAATTGGTGGTAATTGATAGTAACTTCTCTTAGATTCCTGAAAAATATTGGTTCATATAATTTTGTCTTTCATAGTTGATTGTAATTTTTACTGAATGAGGGCACCACCTTCACTTGAATAACACGGTAATGAAACCTAGAGTGTAGCCTAGAGTAAAGAAATTTATATTTACGTAGAGAGTAACTTAAAATTTACATGCCAGTGGTTTTGTACACAACTGAAAATTAAACCTAATCAGCGATTGCAATTAATTTGTATTTGTATTCGGGTGTGTTTTTAGTTTTTTTGCTTTTTGATTTCCACGCAAAATCAGCTACTACAAATAATCATCGGACAAGATTTAGTGACATATCATATAAGAGCCCTCTCAGTCTTGATTTAAATGACTTTAAAAAGTGTCACAGTGTCGAGAAAAACTGGTTCGAGCTAATTAGTAAGGTAGTTAGTTAGTGCAATAGGTGTTTTAAGCCTAATTTAAGCCGTACAAATTTAGTTTTACTCAACTAAAGGTAGCCTTTAGAAAATTTAAGCGCAACTTTGGAAATCAAAAACTTGAACATTCGAAAAAGTTCCGCAAAAAAAATGTTGAGAGAACTTTTGAATTTTTTTATCAAATTTTGTTTTCGTTTTTCTAGTCATTTTTCTTCAAAAACTGTTTTCCGATTGATCTATTTTACTATGACTCTCAATTATGCCTAAGGTCTATCTTTCGTTCGGATTTTTTAATCACATGCAGAAAAAATACGACACCGATTTGAGAAAACATTGTTGTATTTTTTAAGACTGTGGTCGGAACATTCTGTGCTATTTGCACAGTAACCGGCTATCCTTGTTCAATATTTTTGCGTATTATAAGGCTGCCTCCCAAATAACTTGTATTTTATCCGGCTTGACCGCCTAATTTTTTCGAAATACAATTTTGCATATCACTGATTTATCGAATAAATTTGCCATCTGTTAAAATGCTTGGACTTCGCAAACTTGCTGATTAGATTCTGATTTTTTTTGTAAAATACTGAAATCTAAGTTGGGTTTTATAGAACTAGAACATTTAATCTAAGCCAGATTTTTATTGTTTTTGTGTATAACCGATCACTTCGTAAAATTGTCTGCCGTCAAATCATTCTAAAAATTGCTCAAAAACGGTATATTTCTTCACTTTTTGCACAAATTCCTTGTAATTAAACTCTTTTTGAGAGAAATTTTAGTTTGCGTTATTTTTTATGATTAGCTCAAACGCAGAAGTGTCTACCTATGATCTAAAAGGCAAATGGTAACAATTAAATTAAAGCAGCACCATAAATTGAAGCATAACAAAGGAAAGCCAGTTGAGTTAGATAAATAGACCAAGTTTTATACATTTCAACTTAAAGCGACAAGTCTGAGATCACGGGCGAAATAAATAGAAAAAAAAATTAAGTGCGCATCAAATATTTCAATTATACTTTATAGCTATTAATAGTGATTTTACATTTTCTTATATCGAAACAAACTATCAGCAAAAATTTAAGAAAACAAAAGAAAACGTAGACTCGCAGCTGATGTTTTGGATGCTGGTACTAATATCCTTAAAATTTTTCGGACATATTTTAACAACCAATTTTGGATAAGGATCTTTATTTACAAAGCATGTTTATTGCAAAAACCATAGCGGACCAAAATTTGCATAAAAAGTTAAATAATTTATATAAACTCGAATCTGGTTTGAGTTAAGACAACAGTTAACAGTTTTTAACTGATTTTTTTTTTCAAAAAAAAAAACAAAGCTAATTTTCAAAACTAACTGCTAAAAATTGATTTTAAAACTTTTTTTTCTTGCTTTAGAAACGTATCTTGACAAGCATTTTATTTTGCTCAAAATATTTCAGCAAGAAACTTGTCAAAAAAACTTCCTCTTTTTGAACAATTTTCTCCAGATTGAGTTTTCGGGCGCCTATTAACACTTTCCAAAATCGAGTTGAAAAACATTTAAGTTCAATGTCGCATCAATGAAAACCGAATGTTTTGGATTTCTTCAGGTGTTTTTGTTCAGTTGTAATCACACGTCTGGTGAACAGATTTCTCCATCAGCGATCGAACCACGTCCGGTCTTACGTAATAACTCGAGTCAGTCGAGGCTTCTTTTCTGCTGGGAGACAGAACGTGAAGAATGTGACTTTGACCCGCATTCACGGCCACTTGCTTCATGTGACCATTTGACCTGATCATAAATTGAAAACTATCATTAATCAAAGTTCGCCTCTTCTGCTCCATAAAACAAATTTGAATTGTAGATGCTATTTTGGTTCTAAGCTTATCTAGGATTTTCTCGAGGGGCGGGTAAAAACGCTTTTCTGGCCCTTGAAAAAAATATTTAGGGTTGATCGGCTGAAAATGAATGATCTAGAACAGTGCAATAAAACTTGTACGGACCTTTTACTAGGAGTTGTGATTTCAACGACCATACCTCCTGGCGGCATGTAAACAGCCATAGTATGGCCAGCACCATGGACTCCGAAGAAAACATCAGTCCGACTCATTAGATGTATTTGCTCTTTCACAGACATGAGTTCCAAAGAAGCTTCTGTGATTTCGACGTTTTTAAACGACCTGATAGCTTGCATAACTTCTTGCTCATTTGTTATTTTTCGCTTAATTTCTCCTTGCGGATTTCCAGCATGGTTGACGTAATTTCTCCGCCAAACTATTGTAACCCGTAAACGCGAACAGTTTCTGGCCTCTAATCTTACGCCTACTTTCTGATAACCTTCATTTCGAAACTGACTAAAAGAAATTGAACCGGTTTGCATTTGATTTTTAAAAACGCTTCCTTGTCGATTCGGTCTGAAAATCAAGTTCTCAGCGAAAACTAAAGATTTTGAAGGGTCTACACCGTTTGAGATTTTCAAACTTGGCAAATACAGAACATCGTCGAAATAAATTCGCCATAATTGGTCCATAGTTGATTTCGGATGGTTATCGAGTAGTATGACCTGGACGCTTTTATCTATGGCCCGAATGATATGAAATAGGTCGAACACGTCCATGACCATCCAATAGGCATTTGCGTATTCTTCTCTCACGACTGCAATCATCCATTCGTACGCGTGGTTTTTAGTCTTCATAATTGTTCAAGTATGATAGATGGGTTTTTGATATGAAAAGGGGTCAAAAACAGGGTGCAATTTAGTATTCATACAGATTTTGAAACAAACCCCCCTTGTATTCTTTCCTTTCAAAAATTTTCCCCTACCCCTCCCCTCTCCTACCCTCGCCCCAAACCTTCCCCTCTCCACCCATTTTATTTCTTCTTAGATGCGTTTTTCATACTTAGTTTTTTAAGACCCAACTATCGAATACCTTCGAAAGTTTTTTGGCGAATTCGGTTGAAACAACAGACATAGCTTTGAAATACTTCGTCTGATGAACTAGTCGATGAGGCAAATGATGTATACAAAGCATTGTCATAAACTTTTCCGTAAATGAGAAAAACTCACCGCGATTTTCTTTCGAAATTTGACCTTCATTTGGGTCAATTATAACATTATGTAATATTTGAACTCGGTAAAAATATTTGAACTCTTCGATACAGCGAGAGTACGCAAGAGCGTCGAGTTGTAATCTAGAGACGTTAATTGCATTTTCCGATAACCGATTCGGATCAACAGGATCGTATTGGCTAAAAGTTCGACGATCTGCGTCAAATTTTTGACTCTCCAAAACGGATTTTGATATGTTACTTCCTGATTGTAAATTGCTAGTATAAATATCGCCTGCGTTCGAAACTCCAAAAGCTCCAAATTTTGGGCTTTCGGGAGTAAAAATTTTGGAAAATGTGACAGTCTCTTTCATTCTGGAAGAGCCAAATGAATTGTACAGACATAAATTTAAATAAAATAAAACATAAAACAAAATAACAACAAGAAAAATAGTTTTCGCCGCGTTTTTCGATCGTCTCATTGTTTCAAACATTTTCTCAAATTAACGATACGCAAATAAATTTTCAGCGAAGAAGGAAAAGTTGATGATTTTGATAAGCTGAACATTTTGAGCAAAAATGTAGAAGACAATCTTGTAACGCGCCATTTGCGTTTCAAGCACGACTAATATTGAAATCTTTGTTTTTCTCTATATTTGTTTCGCGATTTAAAAGTGCCACTTTAATATAAATTTCATTGCGAAATTCAAATGCTTTTCTTGTGCTGGAAAATTAATTATTAATCTACGCGTATCACCTGCTTTTGATGTGAGCTCGCGTTGAGCTTAGCTTTACTTTTCTCAATCTCATTTTTTTTCAAATTCAAGCATTTATCAGATTTACTTGGTTCACTATTTGTTTGACTTGCATAATTTTTCCCTATGGTAAAATTAACTAACAGGATTGTAAATAAATTGTTTTGTTTGATTGCTTGTTTGCTTAGCCAAAGTCATTTAATAGTAGGTTGAAAAAAAAACAAGTGCCGGTTGTGGTAGTAGGGTAATTTATTATTCCACCCACCGCTTTAATCTAATCCACCGTACTGTTTTTTATTTGTGCATCACTTGAATTGCTTTTGACTAATGGAAAGAAAATCGATTTCTGGGGCAAAAAAACTACAATAACCTTAGGGTAAGAAGATAACAATAGCCTTAGAAGATTACCCAGATGTTGTTAACACCCACCCCAATCCATCTTGTTTCGAAAAGCTAAAAGATACGTTCGTTTTCATTTCTAGCTTCAATATTCAAATATAAAAGCGTTCACGGTAGGGGTGGATTCACCCGATACAATACGAGTGGTGGGGGTGGTTAATTATTGTTTTTAACAATTGCAATTGCCATTGTTAACGAGATCGGATAAACCTATTTAAGGTATGAAGAAAAACACAAAAAAAATGTTTTCATGAATTTAAGTTAATCAAGTTTGTATGAATGATGGAGAATAGCCAACAAACACAGTAGAGTAGTTTTTGGTAAAATTAATTCACTTCCTCTATGAAAGCTTCCTTTCTGAAACATAATTCATCAAACTGTTTCGTGAAATAAATCTACTGATGCTGGGATAACTTTTTGTACGCATTGAACCTTTAAGAGAAAAGTTCCGCATTTGTACGCATTGAACCTTTAAGAGAAAAGTTACGCATTTGTACGCATTGAACCTTTAAGAGGTTTTTTAAAAAAGTTCTTTGACAAGTTTCTTAACTTGCCCGTCTTCTAAAAAGTTTTTACAAATCCCAGCAGAATAAAAACCTTATCTGGACCAAGTTAACATCCTCCCCCCTAAACACGTTTAGGGGGGAGGATGTTAACTTGGTTCTAAGTTGGGAACTTTCAGCCAATCAGAATCGAGCATTTTACATGCAGATAAGGGATCAAATTAACATCCTCCACCCCAGCGCTTAATTTAAAGTAAATTTGCTTAGCGCTGCATGTAAGCCAATCAACCACGAACTCCGGAAAACATCATTTCGACATCATTTCAAAATTGCTAAAATTAAGAAAACTTGCAAACTTGAATTCAAAACCGTATTTTAATTGTGTTTCCTTGCAGCTCTCAGTTTGCTATGTTTTTGCTGTTTTGGAAGGGAGATGAGCCTAGCGTAAATCTTCAAACTGGTCACGAATGGTTTAAAAAACATATCAAATCAATCAAATGCCTCGCTATTCACCCAAATGAACGCCTCTCTGTTTTAAGAGGATAAAATGGCTGAATTACCGATAGAAAATAGTGTATAATGATTGTTACAAATAACATTCATGACTGTTGATTGGCGCAAGGCAAAACACTTAATAGAGTCTGATATATTTTTTAAAATGCATTCAATTTAATTTGTTCTCGATACTTGGAACTTAATTGGAACCTTGTAAGTAAGGCTCGATGGTCGAATTGCTTCTACAAAAGGCCCTTTAATGACATCGTGATTCAATGCCAACTAGCGCTTGTTCCAATTGATTATTCTGGAAAATGGGATGGGATTATCTATCATCAAAGAAATTGAATTTGTGCAACCGCAACTTCATGGAAAAATGGAATTCCCTACAAATATCAGAAACTTGCAACTAACATTGGTAACCTGATTAAGTGTAAATTTGTTCAGCAGGTTTGTTCTGAATAAATAGGTGTTCCAAAAAAAATACTTTCAACATAATGGCCTAAATGGTGTTTTAGCATAAGAAACAAAAATATCATTTTTGGAAAAAAAAAACATTAGTTTTCTTGAAATGCAAACATTGCAAGATTTTTGAAAGAAATCTTGCAAAAATTCTTTTGTATCTTGCTGATTTCTTTCAACGATTGTGCAATCCACTAAAAAAAATTTATCAATGGTTTTTGCTGTTTTGATACGGTTACGTCGCAGTATTCAGACAACCGCGTACTAATACTCGTCAATAAGCAGAAAAGTACTATATTAACCAATCAAAATCGAGACAAAGAAAAAAATTTTAATTTATAATTATTTTTTTCGTAAGTGCGCTGTCTCATCTCAATTCTGATTGGTTAATATAACATTTGTCTGCTTACTGACGAGCATGAATACACGGTTGTCTAAATATAGGCGTCACTCATTTTGCTACTTGCAATGATGTTTATAGTTTCTTCACATCACAATCAAATGTTTATCGGAGGTTGCTGAAACATGTGTAGCCCACGAAAAAACTTAAAGAGAATTTGAACCAGTTGCATAAAAAAACTGAAGTTATAAAGGATTATTAACCATTTTTGAAAAAAAAACTATTCAAATAAGTGACTTGCCGTAGAATTTGTTTTTCAAGCAAGTATTAGTTTGGAAAATTAATTCCGCATAAAAAAGTCATTTCAACCAAGCGCTCTGAATATAAACCTGGGTATTATTTGCACGCCCAAAAGATCTTTTTTTTCTATTAATAGCGTGAACAATCATTTTTTGCCCTCGAAGTTAGTTTCTGAAAAACCGGTAATTTCCAGGTTGTTTTGAAGAAAAAAAAATTAAAAAAAAACACGTTTAACCTAAAGTTGTCAGTAGTGTTTTATCATACAAAATAAAAAAACAATTTTGTAAAAACATAAGTTTTTCTAAAATGCAAAAATTTTCCATAGTTCTTGAAAAAACTCTTGCAAAAATTTTATTTTATTTTGCTAATTTCATTCAAACTTCTCAAAAGGTTTGCAATCATCTTGCAAAATCTTTACAATAACTCTATCCTTTAGCTAGAAATCATGTCTTCAAACAAATGCGCTGAATATAGTCCTGGAGTTTTTTTTCATGCCAAATAGCTACTTTGTTATTAGTGCAGAATTTTAATCATAACTTGTATCCATTGTCTTTTTTTAGTAATTAGAGCAGTGTTTTGCGCTTGAACTTGAGTTATAGTTTTAGCAAAAAAATATTTACCGCTAATTTATTAGAACATGAAGGAATATGCAAGAAAAATTTCTAAAATTACAAATTAAGTTGTTAGTTTGAAATTCGTTTGTCATACTTCATCACTAAGTTTTTTAAGTGGTTAAAAGGAGGCTTATTTGTTTTCTTGAAAAAGAAATAAAAACTTAAATTGTACTAGCATAAAGGTTTGATAGTCTTTTTCGTAATGATTAAGGAAACTTTCTACCTAAGAACTACAGAAAATTTTTAAGCAAATTTGCAAAATTCTCGCAAATTTTGCATTCTTTTGCAAAAATTCGTATATATATATATTTGCATCCAAAAAACACTAGGGAAGAGTGAATGTTTTGAGAGAGATCACTTTCTTTGACTTGAAGCAAGCTTTAGTGATAGACATTAAAAAGACGGCTATAAATCCAAACCCCTTTGTTTTTTCGTCGTCTTCATAAGAAGTTGATAATTTGTCCGGAAAAATTTGTTTTGTCTATGCATAAAAAAAATTTTGTAGAAGAAGTTTTGAAGACGGAAATCTTGTCAAAAAAAAACTTGTCAAAGAACTCGAAAATTATCAAAACGCATCAAAGTTTCACGTTTAACTCTTGAAACGGAAAAAAAAACTTCACCAAATGAAAAATAGTGCTTATTCAAAAACCATTCAGCCGAAATGTCTCTTTTTTTGAAAAGTTCATCGTTGTACATCATAACAAAGTGTAAAGTTCTAGTACAACAGTTTGAATTTAGAACTCATGGACCAAACTTTAATTTTATTTTTAAACAGCTAGAGTATTTTAAAACATACACTGACATATGAAAGCATAAAATAACAAGGATAGCACAGAATGTTCGGACCACAGTCGTAAAAACATACAAAAATGATTTCTCAAATTGGTGCCGATTTTTTCTGCATGTTGTGATAGAAAATCTGAAAAAAAACTTAGAACTTAGGCATATTTGAGATTCATAGTAAAATAATTCAATTGGAAAACAGTTTTTAAGAAAAAATGACTAAAAAGCGAAAAAAAGTTTGAAAAAAATTTTGACGGCTTAAATTATGTTTAAATAAGTTATTGCAATTACTAACTATCTTACTAATTAGCCCGAAATTAGACCAAAAATCAAAAACTTCAAACCGGTTTTTCTCGACATTGTGGAAGTTTTTTGAATCACGACTGAAAAGATTTTATTATGAGATATCACTCAACTCTGTCCGATGATTATTTGTGGTAGCTGATTTTGCGTGGAAAGCAAAAGAAACAAAGAAAACTAAAAAAACCACCCGAATACAAAGTTCCTCTCCATTTTCAATAGTCGAAACAACGAAATAAGCAAAACAAAAGAATAATTATTCAAAGAGCCTGACTTTTTTTCCTTACTATTCGTTTCAAGAAAATTTTGATCAAGACAAAAAAATTTTCAAAAGCTAGTCAAAAACTCCTCGTTTGCAAGTTGATTGTTTTTTGTTATTCTACGTGACAGGTCTTTGTCTATAAAAGTATTGTTTTTTTTCGCAATAGTTTTTCTCATGGTTCTTAAATTCAAATTCACGAATAGTTTAGAGGCAACTTTTATCTGTAACAAACACAAGAGCGACGGGCTTAGGTCACCACTAATTCAGATAGATAAATGATTACAAAATTGGTTTTCATAACGTAATCAATCACAAACAGAATCCATCACATCGAGTTCAAACAAGTTTAATGTTTCTGTTTCGATTTTGGTTTTAGGATCAGAGATTTTTTTCGAGGACGTGTGGTTTTTTCAATAAAATTTCTTATTTATTTTTTGTTTTGGTGGTTTGATTTCGGAGCTGATTTTTCAAGTGGACCCTCAATTGAGAACAAAAACAAGCGCAAAACAAGCTCTATCTATTTCAGTTTTGAAAAAAGGGCTTTTAAAATTCGCAGCAGAAGAAAAACAACCTTTGATTCAACTTTCCAAATTGATTTTTTGAATGTGATTGCAATGTAAAATTAGATTAAACTGGTTCCAATAATATGTCCAGGTTTGGATCTTAAATGTTTTCTCGGGGTGGGGGCATGCCAGCCATGGGGTTGTGGTGTGACTTCTAAGAAATTCGAAAATTTAGTCGTCCTTGTTTTGGATGACCAAATGTGAATTGGGGGGAGCTCAGTTCTCTCTAAAAACTATATAGACCCTACTTTACTAAACTATTTTACGCTACAGGTGAACTTTTGAAAAAAAAACTGGCACAAAAATGACGTTTTTGGGCAGTTTTTGAAGTTTTAGCAAAACGTTTTAGCAGAGCCGGTCAACCATAAATGGATGTGATAAAACAATGGACCAAGAAGGACCAACCCCTCCGTTTTGAAAACATTTATTTGTTATTCAAGACTCCCCCTCCCCCACCTGCAAACTTAAACCTGCGCATTTTATTAATTCAAAAAATTCATGTGACAAATTTAGAAATCACAATAGACTTACTTAACACTTGCTCAGCTTACAAAATGTTCTTACCTTATTTTCTTCAAAATATTTTATGGGTTAAAAATAACCATCGATAATAAAATAATAAAACGATATAAATCTCAAGTAATGGAATTATTTCGAGGCAGTCTTAATCGTTATTTATTGACATTTCAAAGAAATGTGCCGGGAGAACCCTCAAATATCCTTTTAGTTACAGACTCCGGGGATTAAATAATATATGGTGTTTTGCGTGGGTTGAATTTTGGTCTGACCCTCTTATGACCTCAGAAAAGAGACTAGAAGATAATACGTTCTCAAGATATAAAATATAATATTTCATAGCATAAAGTTATCTATTCTTTATGGAACCATTATTACAAATACTATAAGATAGCTGATATTTCAGCATATTTCAAACCGAAACACAAAACTCTGGCTCCCATTAACTATTTTTAGTTTTATATTGATTCAATAGAAACTTAATAAGAAAGTTACGCACCAAAGACATGTTTCCTTAGGGAAATTTTCGACCCTGGAACATGGCCGACAGAAATTAAATCGTTTCTTGGAAAATAAGTGCGGGTTATACATTATGTTGGTGTTTAGAGTTGCAATAAACGGCTTTTGTCAGTGAGGTTGGCCATAACAAATCCCGTTGGGGTTCTATTTATGTCTAGCAGATACATAAAGTCAAACAGTATCTTCATGTTTGGGTTTAAAATGGACGCAGATTTGGTCAATCAGCCAGTTGGTATCACCCAACAGTGAAAATTTCTCAAAAATATAAACTTCAAGCAGAAAAGTACTCCTCGGTTTATTTTATCACTTTCAAATATAAACTAACTACAGGTTGTTTTAGTTTTTCACCACTGTTATTGATTACTGATAGTCTTTTCAAGTCTTCTTCATAAAAATGAGGATTTAAAGCTGACAGTGCTGCTTGGATTGTAGATAAAAGCAGCAGGGGTATTAACGCGATTAGGCGGTGGTATCTTTTTAGTACTGTTTTTATTACATCCATTTGGGCTGGCCAACCCATAAGATTTCTGACAGGTTATTGAACTTAAACATCATCAAAACCACGATGGCACATTTTAAGCTGTTTTTCCGAAGGATATTCCATGCATCCTGAAATTATTTGGGCAACATTTGAGACCATAATGCAACTCTTTGATGCTATAGAAATTCATTTCGTTGTTATGATAATTCCTTTCTCTTTTATGAAAAATTGGCAAACGCGTTCATTGGCAAACATGAATTGAATAACGTCTTTCTAAAAACTCCTCCTTAGCTAATTCGATGTAGAATAAAAATGACTCGAGCTGATTGCCGAGATCAATAAAACACTTGAATTTCGACTCCCATAACATAACCAACCAAAGACTTTGTTCAAATGTTTTCCGTGACAAGTCCTACCAAATTGCTCCGCCTTCTAGTAAATTATTTTACTAGTTGAGATGACGAGCACTTAAAATGATGTCTCATGTTTCTACGATGTTTCGCAGAATATGCTACTTCTCTTCCGACTTTAGTTAAGAATGTTTTATGATTTGACTTGCAGTGAAAATAGTATAAATTATATTTCGGCGAAACTGTTATATCGCAGTTTGACCAGGGCGGATCTAGGATTTTCTTATTTTCTCAAAAAAGGCTGGATTTTGAAAAATTCTTTAAAAATTTTAAGTCATAAAACTTTTTTCAAGTTTGGTCGGCCAAGTGGATTTTACGAGCGCTCCCAAAACTCTATTTTGACCCTATTAGCCAAAATTGGGGGAATCACGTAAGCTAGCACCAACGAGGGATCAAGTTAGTACAAAAGTACCCTTGGTTGACTTGGGGATTAAAACTATTTGACTTATTAGTTATTGAACTCGAATTGAGCAAACTCATATTTTACGTTTTTTGATTTTTTTGGACAATCCATTTTTTTGAAGTTTGTAACTTAAGAACTTTTCACTTGTAAGGGTTGAGATGGACAACATTTTTGTGAGAACTTTGCAACAATTCAGAATCGCAGTTGTTAGAATTCATATTCTCCGAGCACGGTGAGCTCAATCGGTCCATATTTCATCATAAAAACGCAGCTGAATATTACGGAAAAAGTCTCAGCCAGATTTTCTGTAGGATGAATAGCCAATTGGTGCTCTTTATATACCTGTGTTTAATTAACTGGACTGAACTTTCCAAACTTTTATTTTGAAATTGATAAAAATTTCAGTCAACTTTTAGTTCCTACGGGGTCACAACTTAGAAAAGTCATTAATCACTTGATGCCATGACCAATTAATTGCAACCTCTTCAAATCATTTAGATTAAGTATGATTCTGATTTGAAAACAGAAAATTCTATACAAAACATTTTCAACAATTTTTTTTTCTTTTTTGTCATCTGATGCATTTTTTGATGCAGTTCGAGCTGTTTTTTTTTTTAAGATTTTTCTGGAAAAATTTTCACGCCTAATCAATTTTTTATTTTTCGCCGTTGTATTTTTGAAATAAGTTTAATTTCAAAACTATTTCATTTGCTACAGGCAGGCAAGTTCTGTTCTTGAGCAACAAAATTTCAATTGAGGCAAAAAAATTTACGAATTCCACTTGAAAGTTGTCACAGTAACAAAAAATATCATTTAAAAAATTAAACTTCTCAAACTGGGTTACTTTAAACAAAAAAGTCAAACAAAAATTATGTCTCAAGTTCAAAAAACTTTCAGCTCATTTATTTTTTAAATAGAAAACTCAGGTGATTTTTGGAATGTTTTCAACTGCTGGCGGCAGTGGGAGAAGCAACTAAAGGAAAGAAAATCAATGTTCAGTAACCTAGCATTTTAGACAGAATTTGACCCTTCATTGGACGTAAAAAATAAGCCGCCATCAATCAGAAATCTGTCTTAACAATGCGCATTGAAACCAATTTCACTCGAAACTAGAACACTTTTTAACGATTTTTCAGGAGAACTTAGACTACGACAGCGATATTTTAGTATCATTCGACACTGTTTGAATTTTATTTTTGTTTAAAGCACTTGGTTCTGCGTGGGAAAAAAATAAGCGGAATGAAAACTTTTTCCAGCAGATAGCCTGAATTTCCGATAATTGTTGATGCGAGGTCAAGTCGATGCGAGTGAGCGAGACCCAAAAGATATGATTGAGCTTATTGATTCTGTTAAAAAATAACTAAATTAGCCGGTTGCTGTGTAAAAAACGTAGACAGTTCCGACCAGAGTAACCCTCGCCAATAAAAGCTTTGAAGGAAATATAATGTGTCTCTAAGTTGCAGTCTTTAGTTCTCAAGCGATAACTTGAACAATTTTGTTTCATGATTCTTCCGTTTTCTCTCCAACTCTTAAAAATTGATATTTGAAATTTTGACATATGATGGTTGAAATTGTAATAGAATATATCGAGATGAAAACCTGAACAAAAGTTTTCAAGGTGTCGTTTGCCAAATAATTAGAGGTTGTCTCAGAGAGGTGTTCTTGGTGACCAAAATTCATTTTATTAGTAAAAGCAGTAAACTTTTGTGTCGTTGGAGAACTAAGGATCTAAGCTAATCCCTGATTTAGAATTCTCATTACTCAGAAAAAATTTTAAAAAAAACTACTCAGTTATGAAAAACATCTAAAAAAAACTACTCAGTTATGAAAAACATCAACTCCGATTACCTTATTTCACTAAGAGAATTGCTAAACTTTGATTAATTTCAGCCTAAGAACTGAAAGAAATTTTTAGTTCCTTTTGTGTGACAAAAAACATTATGAGGGACTAGTGTGGATTCTTAGTTTTATAACGAATGCTTCTAAATCCAAAATTTGAAAATGCTTTGCTGTTAACAAAAATTTTCTGGCACTAAAACACCTCTCTGACGCCTATGAATTAAACGGCCAACCAACGCTTTGAAAACCTTTTCTGACAGAGATCTATTTGGTTTTATTCTTTTAAAGTGTTTCCTCAATCATATGTCAAATTTCCATTTTTGAATCACTAGTAACTGTATGTAAAAAAGGCCAAATACCAGACAAAACCCAGTATTTTCATTGTTTAAAAAATCATAGAAACTGCATTTCTTTGTCTCGTGACTGTAAAAATTTTTTCATGAATAATAATTCGTAATTCGTTAATTCAAAAAAGCAGGCCTGTTTTTTTTAACACAAAAGTTTTCTGCCAATTTATTTTTTGGCTAACGACGTTCAACTGAAAAGAACGTAATATGACACTCAGTGGACATCTTGACAGCTTTTTGAAATTTCCTGATAACTGTACAGAAATAACACACTTTACCTTATATATCATTCCCAGTAAAGTGGTTTCGGGCGAAAATAGAAAAAGAGAAAAAATTTTAATATTTTTGATACTGTTACTAGAAATGAGCCATTGATTTTTGTGTGCTTCGTCAGAGTAACTGCTGTGTCCTCAGGAACTTTTTGATAGGTTGATAGAAAGGCCACTATAACGACGCAGTAATGTCAATTTTCAAGGCAGCTGGGGGCTTGAATAAATTTTCGTTTAACTATGCGAAATAACAACCAGACAGTAAGAAGACTTCAAACTAACTTTATCCACAATGATAATTGAAACAGAGAATTTTTAATGGGAAATAAAATTTACCAAAATTTTTTTGAAAAAAAACCTCATCAAGAATTGTCTTTTTTATAAATGGCAAGAATTTTTGCTCTCTTTTGTTATTTTAATAAGAGACAATTTTTTTTTTGGTAATAATAAGGAATATTTTCTTGGAAAATATTTTTTGCAGACCAGCAAATGATCGGAAAAGCCATTAAGTGTACTAAACTAGCCATTAGGTTTGGTGATTTTATGTCTAAAGCAAATTCTAGAAGCAAGAACAGGTAATTTTTTTGTAGTTGTTTTTCATTTAAAAAAACAACAGCGGTCCTTGTAAGAAAAAATACTTGGACTAAACAATTTCTGTTGAGAAAAAAAATGTAAAGCTTACTTACCATTGAAATTGCGATTCAATTATGTTGTTCACTTCAAGTAAGGTTGTTTCAGCTGATTGGAGTCTCCAAAGCACCTTTGTATTTTCGCTGATATAATTTTTATCTGAATTCATACAAAAAGCAAAAATCAAAATTTCTATTTCAGGTAACTTTAAGTCAACCTGGCGAAAACGGACAAAGACAGCCTCTAGAGAGACATGAAACAGGTCAGAATTGTCAAAATTTTATTGGCAAAAAAGTTTATAAGAAAGTTCCAATCATAGCATGAAGTTTATAAGTAAAAAAGCTAAAACTAAAAACTTTAAAAGCATTTTTAAATTGAGCTTATATAATAAATACCAACAAAACTGCTCAAATCAGGACCAAGTTTGGTTTTTCTGACTAGAATTTCAAGTATCTTAAGTAATTTTTTTTCGATTGAGTAAAAATTTTTTAATAATGCCCAGAAAAAAATCCCTTCACACCCCATTTAAACTACAAAGTACTTTAATGACACATTATTTTAGCATTAATTCGAACTGAGGGCATTGATATTTTTCAGATATTATACAAAAACATTTGTTAAAAATTATTTTAAGAAAAGACAAAATTGATCTGATTAAAAAACCTCAAGCTTGAATATTTCGTCACTTAGTTTGAAAGTTGAAACAATAAACGTCAAATTACGAAACTGTTTATGCTTTAGTAACGCTGAATGGTTTTTCATTTTATCTAGATGGAACATAACTGAATAGAAGACGCTCGTTATTTAGTCCAAAATGGCCCAATACGTAATTTCTAGTTTGTATTTTGTATTATACTTTTTCTTATTATAAATTACCGACAATGAAACCATTTCAGGCCCCTGGTTTTCGTTTCCGCGTCAAAATTTTTCTATCAGCATTAGTCTGATGAATAGAGGACTATCCTTGGTATTCTCTCAATTTTTTGGAAAAAACATACTCAGCAACAGTTTATGAGCTACAGTTCTTAAGTTTTAAGCAGAGTTGTTGTTCCGACTTTCGATACGAAAGTAACGGAATATTTGTGCTCGGGGTGGGTTTTTTTTCTTCAGACAAATTTCTACTTTTTAACTAGCCATTTTTGACGGAATTTTTTTTATATCATTCGAAAGCCATTGTTGTTCTGAGCTTAAAATTGAAAAGATATTTCACCTGTGACCATTTTGGGTAAAGTTATGAGGGTTTAAAGATTGCCATTTTGGCCATTTTGACCAATTTGGGACAATTAACGCGCGATAAAATTCGCGCTATTAACGCGTAAGCGGAGATTTAATCCGTCTTATAAATCGTTCCGAATTGGTTGAACGAAGCTTATTTGCCATAACTGATTTGTTGCAAGGAACGAAATCTATCTTTTTGTACTTTATATGGCGTGTGAGGGGATGATATTCATTTAAAAATTCAAATTAAAAAAAAATTCGTTTTATTTTATTTCATTTAATTTTTTATGTTATTACTGCTGCTCCATAAACCTTAAAAGGCAGTCGGAACTTTCAGGGCTTTGCCTTGATACGAGCAGTCTTGTTTCTTTTCTCATCAAACAGTAATAATATATACTAACAGTTCCAATTTGATGTTAGGATATATTTGACTAAAATATGAGCTCCTATTAATTCGCCGTAATCAAACCCTACGTAGCCAAACTGTGCATTCTGTGCGTTGTAAGTGGAATCCGCAATAGAACAAAATCAGATTTCTTGCGGAGTCAACATCATTTCTACTTTTTTTTGATCTTCTTTGCTATTAAAGATTCCACGCGCATATACCTAAAACACTGTAGTGCTCAAAATTGCTCAAAAACAAGCAAATTTGTGGAATCCGCAACATATTTGCGGAATAGTTTGTGGAATCCAGAAACAAATAATAAGATATGTGTTTATTTAAAATGAGCTGTTGCGGAATCCGCAACTTTAAGCAAAATCGTCAATCTGTAACCTAAGTCCTTAAATTGTGAGGGGAATCCGTAAATTGTCAGTGGAATCCGCATTTTGTTTGCGGATTTCATTTACAGATTCGCAAAATGTAATAGTATTTTAAATTATATATTTTGTTTACTGGAGATTTTTGAAATTAATAATTTATACACAAATTACTTTTCAAATTATTACAAGCTATACGCTTTCATCTCATCTCAAATACTGCCTTGACTTCACTCAATATCATTTCAAAAACTGATTTGACTTCACTCTCGACTCATCTCAAATACTGCCCTCAACTCATGATTTGAATTCACTCTATCATCTCATCCCAAATACTGCCTTAATGATTTTACTTCACTCTCCACTAGCTAAATCAAATTTTGGGATTGATGGAATCCCAAATACTGACCCATTTTGGCGGTAAACACAGCATAAGCACAGCATACGTCCAAGCACTCTCAATACATTAAATCCAAATAGTGCATTTATTCGGTGTTGTGTTTCCAGAAGTTGCTTGCTGGGATATGTATCCCAAATAATAAAGAGTAATATCCGCCAATTTAGTTAACCATTATTTGAAGATTTGTTTGTGGATTCCAATGACAATAGTTAGTCCTTGTTTTTAAATTTCGCCTTGCTATATATGAAAATTCCAGCTCAAGCTTTCAACTGTTCATACTCAAGTACAGACATAAACAAATTTGCGGACAATTGCGGATTTCAGTTACATTTTGCGGAATCCATTGATAGTTGTGAAATCCATAACAACTAGCTATATTCGCTTGTTGCGGAATTTGCGACACAACAAAAGTGCCGACAAAGCTTGCATTACAGGAATTTGTAGGCGGAATCCACGGAATTTTTGTTAATGGAATCCACTTAAATTTTGGACATGATTAAACTCCAACCTATCGACAAAAATACTTAAACTTTAATCTATCGAGAAAAAATGATTGAACTCGAAACTATCGTAAAAAAGATTATAATCGAACCTATCGAGAATAATGATATAAATCGAACCCATGGAGAAAAATGATAAAGCTTGAACCTATCGGAAAAAAACGTTTCAACTCGAACCTATCGAGAAAAGTGATGAAACTCCAACCTATAGAGAAAAATGATTAAACTCCAACCTATCGAGAAAAATGATTAAACTCGACCCTATCGAAGAAAATGTTTTAACTCGAACCTATCGTAAAAAAGATTATAATCGAACCTATCGAGAATAATGATATAAATCGAACCCATCGAGAAAAATGATAAAGCTCGAACCTACCGGAAAAAAACGTTTCAACTCGAACCTATCGAGAAAAGTGATGAAACTCCAACCTATCGAGAAAAATGATTAAACTCCAACCCATCAAGAAAAATGATTAAACTCCAACCTATCGAGAAAAAAGATATGAATCGAACCTATCGATAAAAATGATTAAACTCCAACCTATCGACAAAAAAAATTAAGCTTTAATCTATCGAGAAAAAATGATTAAACTCGAAACTATCGTAAAAAAGATTATAATCGAACCTATCGAGAGTAATGATATAAATCGAACCCATCGAGAAAAATGATAAAGCTCGAACCTATCGGAAAAAAAACGTTTCAACTCGAACCTGTCGAGAAAAGTGATGAAATTCCAACCTTTCGAGAAGAATGATTAAACTCCAACCTATCGAGAAAAATGATTAAACTCCAACCTATCGAGAAAAAAGATATAAATCCAACCTTTCGAGAAAAATGAATGAACTCGACCCTATCGAAAAAAATGTTTTAACTCGAGCCTGTCGAGAAAAGTGATGAAATTCCAACCTATCGAGAAAAATGATTAAACTCCAACATATCGAGAAAAATGATTAAACTCCAACCTTTCGAGAAAAAAAGATATAAATCGAACCTATCGATAAAAATGATTAAAATCCAACCTATCGATAAAAATGATTAAACTCCAACCTATCGACAAAAAAAATTAAACTTTAATCTATCGAGAAAAAATGATTAAACTCGAAACTATCGTAAAAAAGATTATAATCGAACCTATCGAGAATAATGATATAAATCGAACCCATCGAGAAAAATGATAAAGCTCGAACCTATTGGAAAAAAAACGTTTCAACTCGAACCTGTCGAGAAAAGTGATGAAATTCCAACCTTTCGAGAAAAATGATTAAACTCCAACCTATCGCGAAAAATGTTTAAACTCCAACCTATCGAGAAAAAAAATATAAATTGAACCTATCGATAAAAATGATTAAAATCCAATCTATCGCGAAAATGTTTAAACTTCAACCTATCCAGAAAAGTGATGAAACTCCAACCTATCGAGAAAACGAAATAACTCGAACCTATCAAGAAACATGGTTAAGCTCGAACCTATCCCAAAAAATGATTAAACTCGAACATATCGATAAAAATGATTGAACTCTTACCTATTCAATTCAAATCTGTCGGGTGTGACTTTTCGAGAAACATACTGACCCATTTGACGAATTTGGGACAATTAACGCGCGATATAATTCGCGCTATTAACGCGTAAGCGGAGATTTAATCCGTCTTACAAATCGTTCCGAATTGGTTAAACGAAGCTTATTTGCCATAACTGATTTGTTGCAAGGAACGAAATCTATCTTTTTGTACTTTATATGGCGTGTGAGGGGATGATATTCATTTAAAAATTCAAATTAAAAAAAAATTCTTTTTATTTTAATTCATTTAATTTTTTATGTTATTACTGCTGCTCCATAAACCTTAAAAGGCAGTCGGAACATTCAGGGCTTTGCCCTGATACGAGCCGTCTTGTTTCTTTTCTCATCAAAAAGTAATAATATATACTAACTGTTCCAATTTGATGTTAGGATATATTTGACTAAAATATGAGCTCCTACTAATTCGCCATAATCAAACCCTACGTAGCCAAACTGTGCATTCTGTGCGTTGTAAGTGGATTCCGCAATAGAACAAAATCAGATTTCTTGCGGAGTCAACATCATTTCTACTTTTTTTTGATCTTCTTTGCTATTAAAGATTCCACGCGCATATACCTAAAACACTGTAGTGCTCAAAATTGCTCAAAAACAAGCAAATTTGTGGAATCCGCAACATATTTCCGGAATAGTTTGTGGAATCCAGAAACAAATAATAAGATATGTGTTTATTTAAAATGAGCTGTTGTGGAATCCGCAACTTTAAGCAAAATCGTCAATCTGTAACTTAAGTCCCTAAGTTGTAAGGGGAATCCTTAAATTGTCAGTGGAATCCGCATTTTGTTTGCGGATTCCATTTACATATTCGCAAAATGTAATAGTATTTTAAATTATATATTTTGTTTACTGGAGATTTTTGAAATTAATAATTTATACACAAATTAATTTTCAAATTATTACAAGCTATACGCTTTCATCTCATCTCAAATACTGCCTTGACTTCACTCAATCTCATTTCAAAAACTGATTTGATTTCACTCTCGACTCATCTCAAATACTGCCCTCAACTCATGATTTGAATTCACTCTATCATCTCATCCCAAATACTGCCTTAATGATTTTACTTCACTCTCCACTAGCTAAATCAAAATTTGGGATTGATGTAATCCCAAATACTGACCCATTTTGGCGGTAAACACAGCATAAGCACAGCATACGTCCAAGCACTCTCAATACAGCAGAGTTGTTGTTCCGACTTTCGATTCGAAAGTAACAGAAAATTTGTGCTCGGGGTGGGTTTTTTTTCTGCAGACAAATTTCTACTTTTTAACTAGCCATTTTTGACGGATTTTTTTTCATCATTCGAAAGCCATTGTTGTTCTGAGCTTAAAATTGAAAAGATATTTCACCTGTGACCATTTTGGCTAAAATTATGAGGGTTTAAAGATTGCTATTTTGGCCATTTTGACCAATTTGGGACAATTAACGCGCGATATAATTCGCGCTATTAACGCGTAAGCGGAGATTTAATCCGTCTTATAAATCGTTCCGAATTGGTTGAACGAAGCTTATTTGCCATAACTGATTTGTTGCGAAATCTATCTTTTTGTACTTTATATGGCGTGTGAGGGGATGATATTAATTTAAAAATTCAAATTGAAAAAAAAAACTTTATTTTATTTTATTTAATTTTTTATGTTATTACTGCTGCTCCATAAACCTTAAAAGGCAGTCGGAACATTCAGGGCTTTGCCCTGATACGAGCCGTCTTGTTTCTTTTCTCATCAAAAAGTAATAATATATACTAACTGTTCCAATTTGATGTTAGGATATATTTGACTAAAATATGAGCTCCTATTAGTTCACCATAATCAAACCCTACGTAGCCAAACTGTGCATTCTGTGCGTTGTAAGTAGATTCCGCAATAGAACAAAATCAGATTTATTGCGGAGTCCACATCATTTCTACTTTTTTTGATCTTCTTTGCTATTAAAGATTCCACGCGCATATACCTAAAACACTGTAGTGCTCAAAATTGCTCAAAAACAAGCAAATTTGTGGAATCCGCAACATATTTCCGGAATAGTTTGTGGAAACCAGAAACAAATAATAAGATATGTGTTTATTTAAAATGAGCTGTTGTGGAATCCGCAACTTTAAGCAAAATCGTCAATCTGTAACTTAAGTCCCTAAGTTGTAAGGGGAATCCTTAAATTGTCAGTGGAATCCGCATTTTGTTTGCGGATTCCATTTACATATTCGCAAAATGTAATAGTATTTTAAATTATATATTTTGTTTACTGGAGATTTTTGAAATTAATAATTTATACACAAATTAATTTTCAAATTATTACAAGCTATACGCTTTCATCTCATCTCAAATACTGCCTTGACTTCACTCAATCTCATTTCAAAAACTGATTTGATTTCACTCTCGACTCATCTCAAATACTGCCCTCAACTCATGATTTGAATTCACTCTATCATCTCATCCCAAATACTGCCTTAATGATTTTACTTCACTCTCCACTAGCTAAATCAAAATTTGGGATTGATGTAATCCCAAATACTGACCCATTTTGGCGGTAAACACAGCATAAGCACAGCATACGTCCAAGCACTCTCAATACAATAAATCCAAATAGTGCATTTATTCGGTGTTGTGTTTCCAAAACTATGGTCCAAGAAGTTGCTTGCTGGGATATGTATCCCAAATAATAAAGAGTAATATCCGCCAATTTAGTTAACCATTATTTGAAGATTTGTTTGTGGATTCCAATGACAAAAGTTAGTCCTTGTTTTTAAATTTCGCCTTGCTATATATGAAAATTCCAGCTCAAGCTTTCAACTGTTCATACTCAAGTACAGACATAAACAAATTTGCGGACAATTGCGGATTTCAGTTACATTTTGCGGAATCCATTGATAGTTGTGAAATCCAAAACAACTAGCTATATTCGCTTGTTGCGGAATTTGCGACACAACAAAAGTGCCGACAAAGCTTGCACTACAGGAATTTGTAGGCGGAATCCACGGAATTTTTGTAAATGGAGTCCACTTACATTTTGGACATGTTTAAACTCCAACCTATCGACAAAAATACTTAAACTTTAATCTATCGAGAAAAAATGATTAAACTCGAAACTATCGTAAAAAAGATTATAATCGAGCCTATCGAGATCAATGATATAAATCGAACCCATCGAGAAAAATGATAAAGCTCGAACCTATCGGAAAAAAAACGTTTCAACTCGAACCTATCGAGAAAAGTGATGAAACTCCAACCTATCGAGAAAAATGATTAAACTCCAACCTATCGAGAAAAATGATTAAAATCTAACCTATCGAGAAAAATGATTAAACTCGACCCTATCGAAAAAAAAGTTCTAACTCGAACCTATCGTAAAAAAGATTATAATCGAACCTATCGAGAATAATGATATAAATCGAACCCATCGAGAAAAATGATAAAGCTCGAACCTATCGGAAAAAAACGTTTCAACTCGAACCTATCGAGAAAAATGATTAAACTCCAACCTATCAAGAAAAATGATCAAACTCCAACCTATCGAGAAAAAAGATATAAATCGAACCTATCGATAAAAATGATTAAACTCCAGCCTATCGACAAAAAAAATTAAACTTTAATCTATCGAGAAAAATTGATTAAACTCGAAACAATCGTAAAAAAGATTATAATCGAACCTATCGAGAATAATGATATAAATCGAACCCATCGAGAAAATTGATAAAGCTCGAACCTATCGGAAAAAAAACGGTTCAACTCGAACCTGTCGAGAAAAGTGATGAAATTCCAACCTATCGAGAAAAATGATTAAACTCCAACCTATCGAGAAAAATGATATAAATCGAACCTATCGATAAAAATGATTAAAATCCAACCTATCGAGAAAAATGATTAAACTCGACCCTATCGAAACAAATGTTTTAACTCGAACCTATCCAGAAAAATGATTAAACTCCAACCTATCGAGAAAAAGATGCAAATCGAACCTATCGATAAAAATGATTAAAATCCAATCTATCGCGAAAAATGTTTAAATTCCAACCTATCGAGAAAAAAGATATAAATCGAGCCTATCGATAAAAATGATTAAAATCCAATCTATCGCGAAAAATGTTTAAACTTCAACCTATCCAGAAAAGTGATGAAACTCCAACCTATCGAGAAAACGAAATAACTCGAACCTATCAAGAAACATGGTTAAGCTCGAACCTATCCAGAAAAATGATTAAACTCGAACATATCGATAAAAATGATTGAACTCTTACCTATTCAATTCAAATCTGTCGGGTGTGACACTTCGAGAAACATTTGCGTTCATTTGCGACTTCCGTAAAAAAAATTACGCACAATGTGTCGTCACACTGAGACGAAATTTTGATTTTTGTTTAGAATCAATTTTTTCGAGTTTAAGATCATTTAAGGTTTTTTTTCAAGAAATCTCAGTCGGTTCATATAGCTCGTGATGGGTTGTATGTTAGGCTGAGATATATCTGATGGAAATTTTCAAAATATTGTCGTGCAAAATGCACTTGATCTAGGCAACAATTAACGCAGATATTACCTATAATTATCTGATATTGAAATCTGCGACAGTCGAACAATTGTGTTTGATTGTCAGGAAAATTTTTTGAGAAAAGTTTCAAAAAGTTTGTAGATAAGTTTCTACAAATCTAGTTTGTAGATTTTATTTCAGAAAATAATTGTTTTCTTGAAAAATTCTTAAGGTTGAGTTTCTTAAAAAGTTGAAAAGTTCTGATAGCGATTTCCGGTCAACCCGATGTTTGGAGATTTCTATGACTAGCATTTTCAGTCTATGAAAGTTAAATCGGGCATGCGTAATGAAAAAAATGCTCAAAAATGCCATCAAGGCTTATATAGCAGGAATATTGCGGCCCAGGGGGTGGATCTAGGATTTTCTCGAGGTGGGGGGGGGCGGATTTTCAAAAAAAATCAAAAATTTTGTCGACCATTTTATTAGGTCGACCAAATTGGTGTTCCGAGCTCTTTTAAAGCACTAAAAAATCCCCGTATCGGCCAAAATTTATGCGCCGCAGAAAGATTTTGAAAAAACATGCCAAAAAGGCGTTTTTAGGCAGTTTTTGGAAAATATTTACCAAAAAATTGCGTTTTTTCGGCGCGCGCTCCCCTTTAAAATAGGTATTATTAAAAAAGTTTTGGGGTCCGTCAGCCAAAACTTGATATCTCAAAAAAGTTCAAAAGGGGGGACCCTTTGGGTCGGCAGGGGGTCGAATCCCTGAGGGGGGGGGGGCGTCCGAACCCCCCCTCCCCCCTAAATCCGCCCCTCTAATAAAGTATATTAATCAAGTTTTTTTTTTGTTTTCTCTAGATTTGAAGAGTGATCCTACAGAAAAGCAAGTTGCTGATTTGAAGCAGATGTTGACAAAAGCACCAGATCTGCCGCACTTGTACGTCTCGGACTTCGAAGCCTCACAGGATGTATTGAATGAGTTCTTTTGTTCATTTGTGCAACAAGAGAAGATAGTAAGAAGTTATTCTTGATTATTTATAAATTATTGTTGTTTTGAAATAAAATGAAGCAAAAAAGTTGGATCGAGCGGTCCTTTTTTTCACTGCATGAATGACCAAACATACATTGGGAAAAATAGTATATATTGGAAAATAATAGTTGAACATACGATCAATTTTTTGCGGCAAAAAAATTCTTTTTGTATGTTATTGACCATTTGATATTCCATATCAGGGGGCGGATTTAGGGAGGGGGCGGGAGGGCGTTCGCTTTTTTCCCCGCAGAGATTTGACCCCCTGCCGACCCAAAGGATCCCCCTTGAACTATTTTGAGATATCCTTTTTTGGCTGACGGACCCTAAAGTTCTTTAAAGGCGCCTTGGGCACCAATAAATGCTAATTTAAAGGGGGAGTGCGCGCCAAAAAACGCAATTTTGACCTGTTTTTTTTTTTCAAATTATTGCCTGCGACCCATTTTTGCCAAAAAAGGGACTTTTTATTGCTGCTTAGGAGAGCTCGGAAAATCAATCTGGTTGACCTAAAAAAAAGGTCGGCAGAACTTCGAAATTTTTTTGAAATTCCGCCCCCCTCGAGAAAATCCTAGATCCGCCCCTGGTCCATATAATTTTTCTGATGGGTACCAACCAACTTTGTGCTCTTGATGAAAAAATTTAAGATTGAAATAGTGTCAAAAACAAAATTTTGATACTTACCGTTACATTTAAAATTCCATTTGTATTGAGTCAAATGGCCCCTGGATCTTTTTTATCTACCACAGACTTTTCAAAAAAGTTGAATGTTCTCAGCTATCTGCTACATGCTTGGCTGGATCAAAGCTGGCGTTTTCTGGTTTACTTTAGACATACCAAAAAAAAATTTAGACATAAAAAAATTATCTCGATATTGAATTTCTTTTCCGCCCGAAACTTCTGTATCAATTTGATGATCAAAAATTAAACCAAAAACTATGATCATTATTAATTCTCAGATTGATGATGATTGTATGGAATGTGGTACAAACCGTTGGATGATACTGGACGATTCAGTTATTGAGAAGAGGGGGTTCTCAGTGTCCATCAATCTGTTTCTTATCTCCTGGCGCCACAAAACTGCCGCTTTGAAGCCACAAAAATCAGGGTACAGTTGAAGATTCAGATGTTGTTGAACTCATATACAATATATTTTAAAAAACTCGATGCTCGAAAACTCAAGATTTTTTTCGCTTTTTCTAGAAACAGCTTGAACAAACTATTCGGCTTATGTGTAGCATAATTTGAGTAAATTTGGAAACTCAATATTCGACAAAACTGTTGACGGAAATCAAGGAACCCTAACTTTTTTCTTACTCAGGCTGGTTTTTTTTTTCAGTCCACAAATTAAGTTGCTTCTTCAAAAATGCAGCGAAGTTATTGTGGCAGATAATTCGATCGAAAATGGATTTTGCGCAGCCTACAGTCTGTTGGAGACTCCATGCTTCATACAGAATGCGCCACCAATCGAATTGAAGACTTTAGAAGCGGATGTCAATGTCTTAAGAGGTTAGATAGTTTTTTTGTCGGTAAAATTAGTCGTTTGAGACTTCACAGAAAAAAAGTTTTGATTATTGATGATATGCAAATCATTGCCCAAATTCACAAAGAGCTTAAAAATTAAGCACTCAAAAAACTATACAGAACAGCGTAAAATTGGGTGCAATTTAACATAAAGCCATTGCCTTATATATAAGACTGACTTCGCGATCATTGTCAATCCGTTTCTGTCAGTGTAATGTGAACAAGAATTCAGAGAAAAAAATCATACCGAATCCAAAAAAAAAACAGAACATGATCTATGCAAGCTTTGGCCCTGAACTATGAAAACAATTTTGGTGATTTTTTCGTAACTGAAAAAACTACTTATGTCGCCTCATTCATTGTCTCTAAACGGATGCTTCATAATTTTTAGTTCATTTTAGACTAATAAGAGGCTTTTGTATTTCAGAGACAGTAACATCGCCGTGTTCCATTACAAGCGACTCCCATCATAGACAATCAGGACCAGTCGAGAATCGCAACAAACTGAACAACTTCAGAAGTTCAGTTGAAGAAGATTGCAGTTTGAACTTGAACCTAAACGCCCCATCAAAAGTGTCAGTCTACTCTAGTGAAGAAGGATCTTGTTCAAGTGCAGAAGATCAAGCGTCTCACGCAGTCGAAACTTCGTCAATCTCGCAGAACGAATTCCATGTTCAAAACTCCGAAAGTTTCGGCTCGCCGAAAAGTATACAAAACTTTACTCCACGACCAGATAATTTACAAATTGTACAGAAAAAAGCTGAAGATCACGTGATCAACAAGCGCCCATTATCTGGAGTTATGCCAGTTGAACGGTATGCTGGAAGAACTAGTCCTTCGACGCCATATTTGGTCGAAAATTTTCGTCAAATTACTCGACTTAGACGAGAACTTCAGAATATGGACAGCGAAATGGCCATGAAAGGCGAGATTCCTGAACTCAATAGCTTTTGCATCGGCGAACAAAACCCGTTTGCTAAGTCGAAACAAACGCCTTCCAGTTACGCCGATTACGATTCGGCCAAAAGAGTTTTCGATGGAACTTCTGCTAATCGATGTGACGAAACTGAAAAGGCGGCCATTTTGAAACTGAATTATGGAGACCAGAACTTCTCGGGGTTTATTTGGGAGGTTGATGGTTTGCAGCCGCTCTTTGCAACGTTTCCAGTTGCTCCGAAAGTGACAGTAGCCAAAAGAGCATCCGAAGGTGCCTTGAGGTCATCAAAGTTACTCTGTAAGTGATTAATCATATTAGTCAGCTTAGTGAAGTAAGAACTAAAAACGGCTTGGAAAGAAGCCAGGTAACGCCGGTTGAACTCAAAGCAGAATTCAGCGCTGAATCAATGTAAATGCATAGGTTGGCATCGATGAACCATGCTTTGGCTCTTTTTCCTTGTCCCCCCACCAGCAAATTTTTATAATTGAAGTTACTGTTCACTTTGTCCGATTGTCATGAAAATTGACATGCAGACTAATTAGGTTATGACAAGCCTATTTGGTATTCATAATTAACCTTGTAAAACAGCTTGTTAGACCGTGAAATTCATGTTTGAGTGAGGTGGGGTGGAAAAGGAAAAAGAGCCCAGGCTTTGATCAGCGCCACATTAACACTGATCAATTCTGTTTCAGAGCTGTAATACCCAGTAGGGATTTTAGGGGGGGGGGGGGGCGGAGCGCCCACTTATACCACTGAAGTTAGCCCTGACTCAGCGAATCAGTGATTCGGTGACGACGCAATAACACTTATATCAAATTAGATTTTGTGCATCTTGATCCACAAAAAAAAAGTAAACCTTAATCAGGAGCACAACAGCGGTTCGCCGTGATGAGCTGTACAGCTCTTGTGTTGGTCCTTTGCCCCGTGGATAAATGGTCTTAATCTTGCTCTGAGGTTTGGCATACACCTAAAAACGCCGTGATCGGTCTGAACAGCCAGTATGGCAATTGTTTTTCGCAAACAAAAACACTTTTTAAAACTTCTCTTGAGTCCTTTAGTTTACAGCTGTCCAGACCGTTTAAAATTGTATTTGTCAAAAAGGTTTGTTTCACTTTCGTCCAGTTCAAGATCACCAACGTCCGAGGTAACGTGTCTATGCCCCCGATGTCCTCAATGCGAATTTCCACATTGGGAACTTATATGGAAGTTTCATATAAGAGTTTTTCGCATAAAGGTTTACTTTCGCATAAAGATTATTTAGTTATTAGTTAATTATAGTTCCATATATGAAATTAACAACTGACTAGTAAAAAATTATAATTTATCTTAATGTTACTTCTATTCATTTTTCCTAATTTTTCTGATTTTTTTAAATTTGAGTTACCAGTCTACATTGGCGCTACAGTGTTGTTCCTTCTCTCAAAAGAACTACTGTGCGAACTTGAAAAGGCGCAAAATCAAAGATTTTCTAGAATAAAGTGTCTTTCAAAAACTAGATTTTGACTTGTAAAATCCAAAAACAACACATCGGCAACAACAAAATTTGCTCTATTTGCTCAACGAACAAAGGCGCTATGATTTGCTCATTTTTTCAACTTTTAGCTAAAACCGTGCTTCGACGCGATGTGCAGGAAATTTCAAAACCACTCAGGGAACATATTGCTGTGTCCGATCTCGGAGACGGTGACTTCATAGCAAACTATCCAAAGTTCCATTCAGCCGAAACTTTAAAGCCGAAGCCTCCAAACATCACTGAAACTGTGAATAACACATTTGAAAATACCACACCTACGATGCCGATGGAAATTTTGAATGCTATGTTAGTTGAACTCAATGCTAATTTGAACGCATAATTGAACAAATTTTTTCCTAATCGACTTTTGAAGATTAATTTTGAAAAAAAAATTGATGCAATCCAGAATTTTTTGGTTCTAGATTTTTTTTTCAAAAACAATTGATTAGCAATCAAGAATGTTTTTTTTTCAAGAATGTTTTTTTTTCAAAAAAGATGATTAGCAATCAAGAAGATTTTTTGTTCGAAAAAAATGATTTGTCATCTAGAAAAAATGATTAGTTTTATGTTTTCTTTTGCAGATTCAGACAGAAAACTTCTTTGATGCAAGACATGACTCCAAAAAGGAGAGCAAACCCTGGATTCGAAACGCAGTCGGAGAAGCTGATGAACTGGAGCAGGAAGTCAGATAGTGACGAGTTCAACATCGGATGTGGCGGAGATGTGAAAAGGTACAGACATAATCAAAGCAGACATGAAAAAATACTACCTTATATATAAGCTCCAAGTATCCAAATATAAACAGGTACAGCTGTTTGTTGTGCAAATAGTAGAGACTGACCCGAAAGCTCTAATCAGCACAAAAAAAAACAGAGAAAAGCTTCTTGGGCTATTTGACGACAACAGACCCAACTTATGCGATTAAAACTACACAAAAAAAAACTGAAGAGACTCAAAAAAAAGATTCTCGAAAGGTTTTTTCAAAAATTCTCTGTGTCGCTTATTTTTGAAATTGTTGTTTTTTCTCGACCAATTTTAGCGAAAATTGAAAAAGAAGAAGATATGATCATATCTTCTTCTTTTTCAATTTTCGCTAAAATTGGTCGAGAAAAAACAACAATTTCAAAAATAAGCGACACAGAGAATTTTTGAAAAAACTTTTCGAGAATCTTTTTTTTCCACAAATGTGTAATTTAAAATGACCGCTTACATGATGCTACTAAATAAAATTTTCACAATGAATCAAAATTCAACAACTACGCCAGCATACACAAAAATAAGTGCAAATTATTGTTAAATGGGAGCGGTGGTGAAGTGCTTAGGGAGCCGTGGTGAAATGGTTACGTCTCTGCCTCTCAATCGAAAGGTCGGATGTTCGAGGCCCACCATGATCCGTGCTCGTTGCTTGAGGGTGAAGCAACATTACCCAGCCCAGAAAAATAACCAAAAAAATTGCATGTAGTTCTTAAACAGGGGCACAACAGCGGTTCGCCGTGATGAGCTGTACAGCTCTTGTGTTGGTCCTTTCCCCCGTGGATAATTGGTCTTAAATGGAACAAATCTATACTACTATTAAATAGTCTTGATGAAAACCAATAGATCTTCCATGAGAATTTTTTCTATCAAAAAAATTTTAAGTTCAAATTTAAGTTTAGATTTAACGTTTTTCAGCTTCAGCGATTATTTGTTCCATTTCTCACAACAATCGTTTGCTGAAAACTTTTGTCCACTATTTTTTAATGCGCACTGCCAATATCGTTAATCTAAACAATTTTCGCCATGAATTGTGTTCAGCAAGGAATTGTGACTAATAAAATTTTGACCTTGAAAAGTAAATGCTGTGAATGACTAGTTTTTTTGCGAATAGAGCCTAAATTTATTCCCCAGTTGAATTGTCTCGGTAACTTGTTAGTTTGAGATAAGAACAGATTTTGAATAATGCGGAAACAAAAGATAAATGAGACAAAACAAAAGATTGAAATTTATAATTCATTTTTCTAAGGGTTTCATATGTTGAACCTGTTTTTTGAATTAATTGCGACTAAATTTTGGCTGAAATATTTTTTAACTCAAAATTTTGATAATGAACTTTGGAACAAACTGTTTATTTTTGCAGTTTGAGATTTTTAAATAAAAGTGCGATCATTTTGAAAATGAAACATTGATAATTTTTTGTTCACCTCAAGCAACATTTTGTCATGTTAACTTTTAGTTGAATACATTTAAAAAAAACTTGTTTGAACAGAAAAAGCAAAATCCATTATTTATCCTTAAATAAAACTGCTGCAGTTTAATTTGAAATTGAAACTCATAAGACAGTCGAAACCTTGGGATGTTTCGAAATACAAAAAAGTGACTGTTGATCCAATTTTCCTGAATTATGTTGCATTCATCAAAATAACTTTTTTACGACGCAGAGTTTCAAAACAAACAAGATTGGGGAGGCTGTGACAGTAATTTTTCAAAAAAATGGATTTTTTTTTCAAAAATGCTTGGGTCATTCAAATTGTTAATTTGAACTATCTAAAAAACTCTATTTGGCCCCAATCTTAACAAACAAAAATATGGCAAAAACAGCTTGGCCAACACCAAATGATAAAAGAAAATAATATTGTAGTGTGGACTTATAGTCGTAGAAACTGGAGGTCGTGGAGAGGTTCAATTCATATGCGAAAAGACCTAAATCCGCACCTTAATTAGCTCTAGTGTTGAAAAATTACGAACTGTATTCAGAGTGAAACATAAACAAGCAATTTTGCTGAGTTTCTTGATATTTTTTTTAAATCTTTGCTCATATTGTTCCGTCGTTTTTTGAAAATCATAAACATTATGAAGCTTTCAAAACCCAAGAGAGCTGAAAAATTGACAAAGTTATAATTTTCAGCAATTTTTCAGTCAAAATTTGATCCAGGAAATCCATAAACTGACTTTGATTACCTTTTCGTTCTTCGCGCAATCAGTTACCTCAATTAATCATCAAAAAAAGTGTGTGATTTTTTCTGCTTTTAGTCCCCTTTTGAGCAAATAACGTGCGAGCAACGTTATTTATATAGCAATAGGTAGTTTAAGCTAATCAAACATACTTTGCTTCTGGAAGAAATTGTTTTTGAAGCTTCATTTAGCGTTTTTTTAATACTAAAATGATTTTTTCCAAAATGTAAAAAGGAAGTAAAAATAGAAAAATTGAGAGCAATTTTTGTGCTGTAATTAAATTTTTAAGAAAAACTTGGTAAACTACGTATAACGATAAATGTTTATAGATTTTGTCCCCTTCTTTTTACATGACGCACAAACATTGGCACAAAAACTAAAACCATTGGTTTTTGTTGATGAATGTGGTCAGAATTTGCTGTGCTACTTACAGAGCAATCGCATAACTTCAATTTTTATCTTAAGCTTTCTAGTGTTTGGATTTTCGAATAAAATTAAATGTAAACAAAGAAACGAAGAACCATAGTTATTTTCACAAAGCGTGTTTCCTTTTTAACCCCGAAAAATTGCAGATCCTTCTGCTTTTTCTAGCTCAGTTATCAAATCTACAACGTACATTTTGGAAAAACAGACTGAAGTGAGCGATTTTTTGTTTACGCTCCCTTGCTGAAGTTGATTGAAAAGAAGTTTGTGGTAAGGATAATAAAGTAAAAAGATGCTATATCTGCTTTTTCCAAATTCGTACATCAACTTAATGGGACAAAAAAAATAAACTGCCTTGAAATAAAACGTCTGTTCTCAAAAAAAACCGAAGCAGTGAATGATCGACCAACAGTTGATGCAAAAAGTGACTAATCTAATCAACAAAGCAGGTCTTAAGAACTATGTAATTAAAACACCTCACAACCTTACCCAAAAAAATTAACCTAAAACTGCAACTGACAAAACTAGGTTTGTATACACTTATGTGCCCTCTAGATGGACAAATTAAATAAAGATTGCACAATAATCAGAGCTTTGAAACAAAAGATTGTTTTCGAACCAATAGTCAGAAAATTTCTACACAGTTTGATGTATCTATCAGATAAAAAAAGGTGCCAGGTTTGAGTTGAGAAATTTTTAAAGGTGATTACTCTACAATAATCTAAGAAAACGTACAAAATGTTTATTTTAAAATTTTGGAAGTGAAACTGACGTGATTAGATGAAACAGGGTTAAGAATTGAAAAACAAAAGTGATAAAATTTCAAGGAGAGAGAGAAAGAGAGTTTCGGAGCTAGTAATGGAGAATGCCCGTTGTTTCGAATAGTCTTTTGTTTTTTTTTTTGAAGAAAAACTGGGAACGTAAATAAATCTTTGATTGATGGATTATGATTTTTTTGGAAACTGAAAAGGGCCTAGTAATATTTCACCCTTAAAAATTAACTCTAAATTCCGAAGTAAATGTCCGGTATCTAAGATAACATTATGGTCCCAAAACTCTAATTTTTGAATTTAAAATGTGGTTCTCTGTCTTCCGCAGCTCGTGGCTCTTCTATAAAAATAACCTCTGAAGGCTATTTTACGAAGTGTTCTTTGTGTTCGGAGTCCGTAAAAGAGGCATATCCAGGTATCCGTACTTCGCCCCGTTTTGCGGTTCCTAGTGTTTTGCGCGCTTTTCTGAGAGAAATGACTTACCCCTATCTAAGTTGTTATCAAGGGAAATCAAAACCTTCCAGCGTGGATTAACAGAACAGCTTCAATGTTTTCCACAATGAGTCAACCCGATGGAGGGTTTTGTGATTTTGGGATTCCAAACACATTCTATGACTATAACTGAGCTCTATAACTGATAGGGTTAACTTTTTCGAAGAAAGTGGACAATAATTTTGCCTTCACAGTTTATACAAGTCGTACTACAAGCCCATTTGATCTATGATCACTAATGTTCAAAATACAATTTTAGTTTTTTACTTCTCACAAAAAAATTTGAAAAAAAAACAAGATAAAAAACAAGTCCCATGGCCAACTCTAAATTGCTAGCGAATCCGAGTAATTATCAGTAATCCTTGAAAAGGAAAAAACGGAAAATGAAATTGTTCAACAATGAAGAGATTTATTGAGTTGTTAACCACTGTTCCAGACGCGAAAATTGAGAACGATCATTTTTTTTCTCTTTTCACCAGAACGTGTCTAATGGTCCGGCAAAAACTAGGTTCATTCCTTGTATTTGGAAAAAAAGATTTTTTGAATAAAATCGTGAGTGAAGTTTCCGCTATAACTGTGCGATATTTATCGGTTTTCTGACGTTGCAAACAGGGCTTGCAGTAATGGTATATCTCTCTGTTATATAATTCTGCGGCCACCAGATTTGTTTGGCCAAGAATTTCATCCCACATTACCCTTGGTGTGTTTTGTGAAGAAATGAAAAAAATGCCCCATGGATTGCTGCCTGAATGTCCAGATACAAAAGCTCATCTTCGACGTGAAAGTGTTGCCAAACTCTTGATGTCAGACCAAATTCCAGAGCTTATTCCAGAGGTCTGTTTCCTTTGACAGATGAAATTGGGTCCCAGATATATTCTTGTTGTTTTTGGTCAGGATCTGTAAGAGTGTCTTTGAACAATGTTTTGTAGGATTATAAATCAATTAAAAAGAATAGTGTCAGCCTATATCATCTCAAAAAGAAGTGATAGTCCGCAGTTGAACGTTCATTTTCGAAGCTTAAGGCTTATTGTGTTCTTCCGGTACACTAAATAAGGGTTCGGATAAAAAAACAATTTTGAATTTGATGGCAAGTTATTCGCTGGGTTTTTGTTTTAACGGAATTGATTTTCTGCTTAGCATGAAAATTTTACCAGTACCTTGTCTGAGAAAGATATCCTTTTGAAAGTAAAATTCGAGTTATCTGTCGCTAAGCATTTAAAGGAACATTTTTTGCTCTGCGGTTTTTCTTATAGCAAGTGTTGGGTGACCTGAAACACACGTAATGATAACAGCAAAAACTAATAATCAAATGAAGCTTTTGACACAAATATAAATTTTCAACCGATCAAGTTTCTGGCAAATGACGCTCTCGTTGAACCGACGATCAAACTACAGAATTTTTAACTGCACTCTTAACTAAGCTGACTAAAATACATTTAGTCGAGGATAGCACACGGTTGTCGCGGCAACGAGAGGGAGATAAGGCTTTGCCTAGAAGAAGCCTTAGCGAAGGATAAGTATATTTCCCAGGTAAAAAAAACTTTGAAATTAAACTTTAACTTTAATTGAAAGGTTGTTTACTTCTTCAGGTTGCACAGTTTCAGTTTTTTGCAGTTGTAATTGAGATCTATATTGCTAAACTAGTTTTTTCCGTAGCATTTACCTGATAGTATAAGGGCCACGCTGCTTTTTAGCTCATTACTAATTGGCATCTGTTATTTGTTTCAGAAATTTGGTTGCTAAGGAGTTTTGAGTCTAGAGCCAATTTTTTTGACCCGTTTGTCCTGTTGTCACAGATGTTTGTGTTTAAGTATATGACCTTTCTTTTCAATTCATTGTTAATTCAACTTAACAGATGGAGTGTACTCTTCTGCCTTTGGTTGGTTTGTGCAGATTTGAAAGATGTATGGAAAGGCGTAATCTTTTGATCGTTAGAAATTTTTACCAATATTGTTTGATTTTTCACATAATTATAAAAAATTAATTGTAAAGAAAGAAAACTTGAGACTTACTTTCATGGATGACTTACTAAAAAAACGCCATTGGGTTTTTCTTTTGGTTCAGCTCAATCACCAGTTTCAAAAGATTGTGATTTGCCGAAATTTGGTTCTCAAATCTTTTGGTGATAAGCAATGGGTTTCCTAGCACATCAAGCCACCGGATTGGGTTCTGATGGCAAACTTCACCCGGATACTGTCTTTTGTTATCAGTGAATATGCAGTCGGAATCTATTATCCGTTTTTTGATCAAAAAATCCTCAGGTTGTATCTGAGCTTGAGCTCGTGTGGCGCGTTTTGTTCTATGGAACTGACGTGGTTTCTCGAATCAGCTTGAACGTCTAAATTTAAAATCTTGTCTCTTCCCAAACTGATGTTCAAAAGCTTTTTTTAAATCTCTGGCATGTTTCTGCTCACTCTTAACGTGACGCTGAGAAATGAGTAGTTGTCATCGTCGCTCGACCCAAGATCTGGTTACTCCACAAAATGGTCGATCTTTGTTGCATGTTGTTTCAAGCAGATTGTATGTACAACTTTTTCATAATCATCCACAGTTTTACTCGCTGTTTGCTTGTGGCTTGTGGCTTGTGGCTTGTTCTAGGATTAGGATTCGAATTTCTGGATTTTTCGGTCTATTTTGCCTTTCATTATTTAAATTTGCCTTTACAAGGATCACCAACTGAAACTGGTTGCTCCATTGAAATCAGGTTTTCGGTGGCTCCATAATGTGGTTAGGCTAGAATGAAGTATTCCCTGTAAGTTCATTTCATTTGACTACGCCATAATAGAGTGTAAAGATTTTATATCTGCTGATGTACAATTATGTTTACCAACTTAAAGGAAAAATAAACAAATGTGAAAATTGTTGATTTTAAATGTCTGAAACCATTTTTTCAAATCTTCTCAAACTGTTTTTAAAACACTGAATAATCAAACAACAGTCGATGCACACCGTGACTGCAGATACCCAATAAAAACGAAATGTAATAACAATTAAAGTCTCAAAACTAATCACTGGTCATTCCACGCATGTCTCCTCAAAACAGGCGCAACAAAAACAGTACAAAATCGAAAAAAATGTTAGTTATTTCTAAGAATTTGGTCGGAAATTTCGGTGTTTCTTGTATAGCAAACTTTTGGCTTTGTTTCCATATGCGTGAAAAGCTAAGGTTTTTATGTTTTTAGTGTGATAAATTGTAATAAAAAAATGACAACATTACAGCACTTAAAACATTTTCACAAATCGTGTTTCTTTTCAACTCCAAATATTTGTAGTTCTTTCTTTTTTTTTCAATGTCCACGTTAGCTATGATAGAGTATATGTTTTATCAACAACAAACCGAAGTGTGTGATTAAATATTTTGTCTACGCACTCTTGCTGAAACTGAATAAAAGGAAACTTGATCCAAGAAGTTCTTCCGACTAGTTGTATTTACTCTTGATTTTTAGTTTTGCTTTTTTATTGGTTTTTTGGAAATGGAGTCTCAGTTTGAAAATATATTCAATTGGATCTCTTGTTCAAAGCCCCGAACGGCCTTGCTTTGAAGTACTTATTTCTGAATCACCAAAAAAACTGAGCCGACCCGGGTCGAAACTTTTGCTAAAATTTTCCGTGAAAAGTGCTGATTGAACTCAGTTTTAAGTCCGATTTGCCTTCTATCTATTCCTGAAAAAATGAACCCAATGGCTCCCAATTAGGAGCCGAATATTTGGAAACATGGACTCGTTCATCCCAATCCATGGCCAATCAAAGACCAAACTTCCGGCTCATTCAGCCCTTTTTGTACAAAAAAAGTTCTTCCTCGAGGGACTCAAACCGAATTATTGAGTACCCATGACCCCTGTACCATCTCTGTTTTACCAATCCCTAAAATTACTATTTGTTTTAGTCTATTTAAACTGAAATTAGTAACCTAATGAGCCCCTATTGCTATAAATTGGGCTCGTTAAGCCCATATTTGAAGAGTCGGACTCATTTAGTCCCTTACTGGAAAAAATTAAGCTCTTTCAGCACCCACCATGAAAAAAGAAACTGGTATGAAATTAAGAATCTGAACATACAAAAAAAGAAAAGGATATTCTTAACAATATCCACCCTTTTCAAGAAAGGGGGAGATTGTTAAGTAGATCAAAATGGTCAATTTTTCAGCCAATCAGAATTAAGCAAAACTAGATCTCTCAACAGAAAGCTCAGTGCTCATTTACTGTATTTATTTATAGGGGCGGAGATTCTTAAGTAGGTACCATAGGGGGGGGGGGAGAGATTGTTAAGTAGAACCAAAAAAAATGGTTTCAATAATCGATACCGGTCTCCGTTTTCCTAAAATCTTCTAAATTTTATGCCTATTTTTCAAAACTTCTACCGTCGAGAAAGCGCAATTTAATATTATGACAGCAGGGTATATTTTCACCCAATTTTAGGTAAAAATATACCCTGCTGTCATAGACCTTTTAGGAAGCCAAGTTCGGTATCAACTTAGATACCTATTTTTCTTCATTGGAATCTCTAAAAAACTCATTCACCGAAAAAATCAAACGGCTCTTTGCTGAAGTTATGTATGAATTATGTATGTTGAATACATTTTTTGAACAGATTGATTGTTTTAATTATAGCCGAAGGTCATCCCCAGCTCGACCGTGGAGGAGGGTTCCTTCATTCAAAAGCAGCTCATCCTCTCGACCAATCAAAACTGCTCTTAAGGCCAGGCTTAGAAGTCAGCAAATGAAGCAAGAGAGAACATCGGAGAATGAAAATATGGTCAATGTCTTCCCATTCAAGTAAGCTCAAAATTGATGTGTATAAATAAAATAGATGGTTACTAGAAATTATGGCAGGATAAAGCTTTTATGTTGGTTGATACAGATTAATGCAAAACATGAGAAATAGCAAGCGTTTTGAGGAATTTCAAAAACTTCGTTATTTTGAAGGTGTCTTGATTATTATAGTTGCAGAAACTTTATGAGAATTGGCCATTGAAAAGTTTATAAAAGTATAAGAAATACATCTAACTATCGGTTAGTGCCAGATTATCTCATCTTGATTTGACGAAATGGTCAGTGCAATTTTATTCCAGAAGCGACCAACAGGCCTTCACAGTCCAACATGCAAAAATAGACCAGTTGTCTTCTGTGTTTGGAGATTCCGTTTCCAGTCGACTCTTAACCATTACCTCGGAGGACTCGGTTGGCAGGGGCGATGGAGGTAGTCCGGAGTGTCTCCTTCTGGCTCATCCTTGTGAGAGGGCCCAGGGATCGAGTAAGTTGCCGTTTGCTCCGACTGATCGGAAGCCGGTGAAGGATCAGCATACTAGTCCAGGGTTGCCGGGAGGATCAGGTGACACCGAGAAAAAGTGAGTTTGAGTTTTGCCACCGTCAAAAACATTTTCTTATAGCAGTTTAAAATTTGAAACTAGTTAAACTAACAAAATAGATGCAAGGCAACTTCCAATTGTTTTCCAACAATCAATTCTACTGAAAAAAAAATTAAAAAAATGTCTTGAACGTTCTGATTGTAATGAAATTAAATTAGATTCTTGTGATCGCTCGTTCGAGTACTTTAATTGCCATGTTATGGCATGAACAAACTCAAAATCACCTGAATCTGGCAATTCAATTGTCAATTTTTTATAACGAGAATTGGTAGAACGTACATTTTAACAGTCATAAATTGTCGTAATATTTGATTTGTTGGTCCTAGAACTGTCGTGACTTTCAAGAATTCGGCCAGTTCTGAGAAATGCACCAGCATGTCAGATACTCCCAATTCAATGCCAATTAACAGCAACACAAACAGGCATCACCACGAATCCAAAAGTCGAACTAACTCGACAAATACTGAGCTAACCATCGCAAGGTCAGATTTCATTTTATGATAAATATTCAATGCAGACGTGATCTAGGAAATTTTTACATGGTTGAGGCGAATTTTTGACGACCTTTAATAGGTCGTCTGAAAGAAAATTTCCACGATCTCGCAAAACACTAGAGGCCCCATTTTGTCAAAAAGTTCCGCGCTCAGGTAAATTTTATTTAAAAAAAACAGGAAAAAATGCCAATTTTTACCACTATTTGGGAAATTTTGACCAAAAATAGCGTTTTTTCCCGGCGCAAGTTCCTCGGCCGACTTTGTCAAATATATGCAGAAAAATGAAATGTCGAAATTCTGTTTTCGTCCAATGTGATTTTTCAGATATGATTCATTCGATGCAGAAACGACTGACAAAAAATCTATTCCAAAACTGCCAGATATTGCTGAAAACAACTGGACAGAATCTGGAAAACGTGAAAAGTCTTATGGAAAAATGTCAGTTAGCTCCCAAGCATCTAACGGTCCAAAATTGTACGGTCAAGGTACTCAAAAAACTCCAAACAAAACTTCAACTATCAATTCAAATACCGACAATTCGCCGAGTGACACTTTTCGGCAAATTAACTTTCTCAAACCAACTCTGGATTTCTACAACAATACATACAAGGAGAACTTCTCGGATCCAGGGTCGAGGAGCGGTCGACGGAGGTCAGCCGGTGATGTGAAGAAGGGCAGCGATAGTCCCCCCAATAAACTGAAGAAGAACTTCAAGAAGAGTGTGATCACGAACGAGCCATCGCCGAGACTTCTAGAACTCATAGAGTAGGTTCACTTTTCCTTCAATTTATTCCACTTTAGGAAATAACAAGGGAAGTTTCAAATCACCAAACTTCTTGGCACCTCGAAATTGGATTTACAGCCACTCAATTAAAAAAAAATTATTAACGTGTTTTCTCCGACAACTCTTCCAGTTTTGCTTTTTGTGAGATAATGTTTGCTCAAAAACTACTACTTTTATGTTTTGTTTTTGCAGTCTTGCAATTTTTTGCGGTCTTCATATGCGAAGGATGGGAGAAACAGTGCAAGTAGATTTGTTTAACTGGGATTGGGTGTCTGTCTTAACTTTCATCTGAGTATGTTTAATCCAGACGGGAGGCGAATGGAGGAATCCGCGTGCCCAAATCCAAGGCCAAGTTCATCAGACGGAAGATACACCAGGGAGCAAATAGCACCAATAACAACCACACAAATAACAATAGAGTGATGACGTCACAGAGGGGAGACAGAGTCAGGTTCATCCCCAGTGGGACGGGGGGCAAGTCACACCACGTGAACATGAAGGGCAGTGGTAAGTTGAGAACATACTGATGTTAAAAACCACTCTACCGTATGAGACTAGAATTTCTAAACACGTATAGAACAAATTCATGAGTTAAGCTTGCACTCATTTTACACTGTGTAACGAATCCGTCTTCAATGGGGGTCTCAGTGAACAAATTCCCTTAAAAATCGTTTAAGTGGTGTGCACAGAAATTTTTTGGGCGCCAGTTTTTTTTCATTTTTATAAACAGTCGGCCCAAAACGGAAATATTGAATTGAACCAAATAGAGAGAACTTAATGGGAAAATGCTGCAACTAGCAAAGAAGGAGGTCAAACGTATTTCATCTGATTAAAACTGCTGGCTTAGGCGACCAGAAAGGTGGAGTGAAGGGCGGTCAAGCGAATCAAGGACCACCTGTGACCGAGTTCAAGTTCCAGGGACCAGATTTCGCATCACACAACTTCCTGCTTAAACAGTAAGTTGACATTACAAAACGTTATCGAGTTTCTTTTAAATAGATGTAAGGTTTGTATTAAAGTTCAGAGAACAGCAAAAATTTTCACTCTTATAATATAGATAGTTGGAAACTTTAAAAAACTAACTAAGTTTTCAAGCAACCGGAGCAACTAAATTCTGAGAAACAATTCAAAAGAGAATCAGATTATAACAGATGGACAAACTGAACTTTAGGACGAAACAGAATGGAGTAACTACCCTGTGTCTGTATGCTGAGGAGAAACACCCAGCAGTGCCAAAGTTCCAGCCGGGTTCCAGCAACCGAAGCAGCCTCACCCTAGAGTAAGAAAATCTTCATCTTGAAACTAGGACGAAAAGCTTTGATTATATTTGTAAAGCTTTTTCGTTTAGATTTGATCGATATCAATTAAAGTAATCATCCAAAAAGTCATTTGAGTCTTTTGCGTGGAATTTTAGAGGAAATTATAAGAAGTACTCGTCATTCTTTTCTAAGCCTTTTTTTGTTTTTCTGAGTTATTCTCCAAGAATAATTTTTGTTTGATTCAGTGCATTTTGGATATATTGGCGCTAAAGCTCACTCAAAACGTCAGCAAAACATACTAGAAAGGTTCTTTGAGCTTGGAGGGGTCAAATTCGATTAAATTAATTGATATTTTGACATTAATTACTAATAATGTAAGCTTAATTCAGGCCGATGAAAGGGCGCAAGGTGCCTGGAGTGATGAGAAGCAGCAACAGGAGCAGACTGATCTACGCAGTGTCCAGACAGTTCCTCTACCGCAATCTAGAGAGGAGAGACATAGAGTACACTAAGAGCATACCATCTCTACATCTAGATGCAGCATCTGTCTCCACTGTCGAGAGGTGACGCAATCAATATTATTGAACGTTTTTTTTTAACATTAAAGCGTTTTTTTTTTCGAATTTTAGATAGTTTTTTTAAAGAAAAAAAAGAGTTCCATTGAAGTTTATGGCTAAAAAATGGCAACGAATTAGAACGGGGAAAAAAGCTATAATTCTATTTTGATAAAAAAAGTGGGCTCGTCCATGCGCGGATCTAGAAATTTTGAAAAAACAGGCCTAAAAAGGCTTTTTTAAGGACTTTTTGGACAATTTTGACCAAAAAACGCCTTTTTTCAGCTTGCGTTGATAAAAAATTAGTATATATTGGTACCTTTAGAAAAACTTTAGGGCGTCACCACCAAAAATGGATATCTCAAAATAGTACAAAGGGGGGCCCTTTGTGTCGGCAGGTAGTCAAATCCCCCCGCTCCTGGTCTTCAAACTGTATGATAAAACTTTTAAACTTAATCATCATATAAAGTTGTCTGGTAATTATTTCATTATCAAATTTGTCTCTCTTTTTCGTAGCCTCTTATCAAAGAAAAATTGCATCGAGAAGAAATTGAAGATCAACTATGCCTATGACGAGGACTGCAGTCTTCTATTTGCCCCTCCCCCCAGTACAGTCTACCCTCACACACCCGAGCACAATCACGTCAACCTCAGTCATCACAATAACTTCATTCACACTCCAGCCGCACTGCTATACGATCAGCAAATGCTCGCCTCAGGGTCAGTTTTATAAATGCCTTTTTTCAGTACTCTCCCTCATGCAAAATATCTCAAAATGAAGTAATTGCAGTATTCGAAAAAAATGCACAATTTTATTCAGTTGTCGGTTTATCTTTTGTTTTTGTTGTTCTAGATAATAGAGATTATAGCTGGTTGAAATTAAACGAAGAAATTGAAAAAAAAAATGTTTTTTATATATTTTTTTCTAATATCTGGTTGATTTTTTTTGTAAAAAGCAAAATACTTGGATAGAAAACTGTAAAAAAAAACACGAAATGAAATTCTTAATCAGAGATATAAAAACATTCTCCACAAAGAACTGACCTGGTAGTTTGTTGGTCCCCTCCCCTTATTATTGTTCTTATAATTTTATCAAGCATAACCGGTTGCTGTGTTTGTAGCACAGAATGTTCCCATGGCAATGATTCAGGAAAAAAATCAAGAAAAAATTAAAAGAAAATCGATAAAAACTCTCCTTTTTGCTAATTTTTAGTCTTTTTTTCTGAAATTCGTTCTATTTTTTCTTCTTGTAAAGAGCGAATGAATTACGTAAAAAACTGTTAGGATGAGAAGCAACATGGCTAAAATTGTCAGTCAAGTTTTTATAGCAATTTTTCTCAGGACTAGGTGTGAATTCTTAGAATTCTTATGAATTTTATGAAATCTTAAAATCTAAATCAGAACCAAAGGGGTTTTAATATGATATCATAGCTGACTCCTTAAAAGTTTTCCTTTAGGTAGTCAAAAGAAGATGAATAAAAAAAATCCCAAATTAAAGTTTTTTCCACTATTCAAGAGTGGTCGAAACAAAAAAAATAAATGGGAAGATAAAACTCAAAACAAACAAACTTGAGAGGTCGTCCAAAGTAGATTACCCGTCAGTGTGACATCCTTGAAACTGACTCATTATTCCTAAAAACGCTTTGACTCCAACAAAGGGCAAAAATGCTTTTTTGGCACAGAATAACAATTTGCCAATTGTTTTTCAACAAAAATTTTTTGAAAATATCTATCAACTATATTGTTTGAGAAACTAAACAAAAAACCAGACTTCAAAATTATGCAGCAATGTGTTCTGTTCTAATTTGTTCTAGTTTGAAAATGGGGAGGAACTTTGTATTCGTGTGTGCTTTCGCTTTTTCTTTTTTGTTTTTCACGTGAAATCAGCGACCATAATTAATCATCGAACTGCCTTGGGGATTTATCATATGAATTTAAAATTTTTTTTTACCAGTGTCGAGAAAAACCGGTTAGAAATTTTTGATTTTTTGTCTCATTTCGAGAGAGTGAGCAGGGTTACGTTAGCTTATTTATGCTTAATTTAAGCCTTGAAGGTTTTACTCATATGAAGTTAGTTTTCGTACTTTTAGTTTCATTTTAACAATCAAAAGTTTCAAACATAAGGAAAAACTTTGAAAAATAAAAAGAAAAAATTTTAAATTTGTTTTTAGTGGTTTTTTGTTTTTCTTGTTATTCGTCTTCAAAATTTTTTTTCAAATTTGCATATTTTACAATGACTGATGAAAAATCCTAAGCTCTATTTTTTCGTACAGGTCCTTTCATCACACCACAAAGTTTCCGACATTTTTTGTCAGAGGCAATCTATTTAGCAAAAAAAGTTAGAATAATCAGCTAAGATTTTCGAAGTTTTTCGAAAAGTCAAGTTTTAGCAAGAGTCTGACAAGTCAATAACATATGTATGAGAAAAGAACATTACACAAAACTGAACCCTGTTTACACAAATGAATTTCATTAAATTTTAATTTTGTATTATGATTATAAAAGGAAACTGTAAACAAAAAATATAAGAGAAAATCAAGAAGCCGGAAATTAGTAGTTATTTGCAGGATTAGGTTCGCGCAGTGTCGGCTGAGGCTGATTTCACTTCAGAAAATTAATCCTTCTTTCGCATATTTTTTGTTTTTGTTTTGCAATTCCTAGTTTTGTCCAACCTCTAAAAACTTGCATTTTACACCAACTTTGGTAGAAAGCACACCCAAAAAACACTGTTTTGTTCAGAAGCTTTTAAAAAAGTCAGAACTGCAGTTTTTTTTAGATTTTGTGCCCAGTTTTTAGACCAGTTTGCCGCTTTTTGCTAATTGAGGAGAGGTATTCTTGTTCACCTGATTTTATCATAACCAAGGTATTTAGGAGTGCTGATTTTGTTTTGATTGACAGGCAATCGCGGTTAATGGGCGACCCCCCTGGAATCCATATGTGCTACGACTGCTTCGCCAGGAACCCCGAAGCACTTTCATCTTGTGTGCATTGCACTCAGGCAAATCAGATCGTCAATACTAAAGCTGTAGTTGTTGCTAGTCGGTCAATTTTAGCGTTTCTTCTGGTGTCGAGAAACATTTTTTTTTCAGTAGCTCTAATTCAGTAAAGGAGATATCAATCTAATCAATTTTTACAATTGCATTCAATGTCTTTGTTTTTGATCTACGACGCATTTTTTACTTACACATGACGGACATTACACGGGTTCAAAGGCTGCAGGGGCGGATCTAGGATTTTCTCGAGGGGGGTGGATTTTCAAAAATTTTGACCTTTTTTTAGGTCGACCAAATTGATTTTGCTCGTCTAAAGCACTAAAAGGACCCTGTTTCGGCCAAATTTTCTGCGCCGCAGGCAAATTTTAAAAAAAAAACAGGTCAAAAAACTTTTTAGGCACTTTTTGAAAAATTTTGACAAAAAAATCGCGTTTTTTTTTGGCCCGCGCTCCCCCTCAAAATTAGTATATATTGGCTCCCAAGGCGCCTTTAGAAAAATTTTAGGGTCGTTCGGCCAAAAATGGATTTCTTAAAAAGTACCAAAGGCTGTATTTCAGTTCTCAGCTTAAAACGAATTAAAAACGTATGTTCAAAAAATATCATCAAAATGTAATGCAACTCTAATTTTCAGCACTGTTGACAGTTTTTTATTATAATGAGTAATCATTTTCAACAGTTTTGTTATACAAAGTAAGTTTTGACGATCGCTGTACCGACTATTTAAGGCCCATTTCGAGCCCCCTCTCCTCTATCCGATACAGATGATAAACAGCAACGTCAAGACTGCCTACTTGAGACAACAAACCCAACAACTGAACAATGAATCATCGCAGCTACAGCAAGGAGGTGGTGGGCTTCCCTGTTCTGTGATGAGGATGACTCACTACGACAGACAGGGAGGGTTGTCCAGTTCCGATGTGCCCAACTGGAGTCAGCAAGTGGTGTTAACTGATGACGGCATCAAAGCTGAGAGCATTAGTACGGAAAACTTTCCCCACCCTTCTAGCTTATTTTTTTTATGCACAAAAAGATACTTTATGGAGGAAATTATGGAGTTTTCATTTTTCGGAGTTTTCATTTTTTTCGTAGTTTTCATTTTTTCGGAGTTTTCATTTTTTCAGCATCTGTTATCCAGCAAAAATGAGCTACAAGGGCGGATATATGTATTCTGTGCACTTTGGGTTGGCTCGTATCGGTTATAAAAAAAATTTGACTGGTTATGACAGCACAATTCAAAGATCACGAACATACTGATAACATTTAAAACAATTGCATTAAACGTAAGGGTTATGATCGAGACACCTGAAAACGGATCAGTAGATCCAATGGTAACCTCCCAGGCAGTTGTATTTTTACTAAATTGTCACTTTATGAATTTTTGTATTTTTTCTGCTTGAAAACGTTTTATTATGATAACTGTTTTTATTATGACAACTGTTTTTATTATGACTGTTATTATTATTATTATTATGATTGTTATTATTATTATTATTATTATTATTATTATTATTATTATTATTATTATTATTATTATTATTATTATTATTATTATTATTATTATGATGATTATTTGAATATTTTCATCCCGGGTTGACCTCCATACACCGAAAATGTTTGGCATACCATTTCATACATCAAGTGTATGGAAAACGCTCATCATGCAAATTCAATATTTGTAAATTGTATGACAAGCTTTTTTTTTTCCATAAATAGAGTATAGACCAATTATTTTTTTTTCGTTTCCACAGTTCGAATTCTAATCTTAGATATTTTGCGTTTTAGCTTCCAATTTCTTCGATGAGTCAGACTCTTCTTCTGAATTCCAAGAACTCCCATTTGTCGCGAACTTCAAAGCACCAACTGCGCCGCCAAACTGTGCGCACTCAACTAGTCGACAATATGCAAAGAATAGCATCATGAGTAGTAATAACTTTCACCCTGCTCAAAACTTCGGCGACCGGTAATTGAGTCTAGAAATAATTGAAGATTAAAAAATGGAGATTTAAAGCGGAGTGTTTTCTTTATTTAGTTTTCATGACATTCCCAACAGTTTTTGTTCTTTTTGGGATAATATTCTGCTGCTTTAAGCTTAGTGCTTTAGCGCAGTAGAGTTTCAAAAACACTTCCAACCTCATAAAAAAATTTATGCGTTACTTTTCCTTATTATGGAATGAAGATTGCATACATCTAGAGAACTCTATAAAAATTTTGTAATGACTATTGTTCCGTATCATTAAGTTTCGTTGAACAACATTTAAAAAACACTTTTAAAGTAATATAACTCTCACAACAACCCATGATATCTAATTATTTAAAAAAAAACTCAATTCCCTATTGCCCAGTCAAAATTTTGGACACCAATTCATACCGAGCATCATCTCGAGTCACTATCCCAGTTCGCAGTGCCTCAACTCCGAGAACCCCTCATCACGAGCAGGATGTCTAGACGGGCGCACTCCCCATTTGGACCAGCAGTTGCCACCTGAGATCATTTTCGAACAGGCCGCGGTCACTAATTTCAACCGGCATCAAGGAATGTCAGGTTTGGACTGAGATAAAAAAAAAAAATTTCAAAATGACTTTCTGCTTGCCGATTTTGGATTCCTTTGGGTTTTATCACTATCTAAAAACTGAGCTCAGTTTAATTTTTGAGATACTACTTGTCTGTATTATATTTAAATGATGCACTTGGTTCGAACAAAAAGAGAGTATGTTAACTCCAACTTGGACCTGCGATGTCATTTCTTTCTGATGTAGACTCATTTTCATCTGATTTATTAATCTATTGGATTAAGTTAAAATGTCAAAAAAATGCTCCCTCCCCTAAAAACAATTAAAGATCGCCCACCTAGATATTCACTATGGGTGCGTGCATGATACTTGATTCTGATTGCCTGAAATTTTCGTCTTAGAAACAAGTTATCATCCTACCCACAAAACGCTTTAGGAGGGGGAGGGGGTTTACTATTTTGGCACAATCTGTTAGCAATGTCTTACAGGTCTTGTGTGTCCTAATGTGAGTGGCCAGCACCATCATCATCAGCAGCATCAGAATAATTTCCTCGGAGCTGGAGCTTCTATGAGTCACATGATGGTAGTGCCGCCCGGAGTGAACGTCATCTACGAAAACGGTAAAACGAATTTCTTTTTTTTCTATTCCAGACTTCATAAATGAAAAACATTCCATTTAGAACAATTTTGAAGATTTCAAAAAAACAGGCAGCTACTTCTTCAAAATACAAAAACTCAGTTTGCAAAATATTTTGCATTTTTCAAGTTTTCGATAGGGCGATTTACCAATTTCAATGGCCCAAAATTATTCATGGAGAAAGTTTTAGCCATGCACACTTCATAAAATTGTTTATCAAGCGTTTTTCTTCTACAAAGGCCGCTCAATCCTTATGTTCTGGGCTAATAGGCTCGAGATGCTTCGACGTATGAATTGAATTTCGAAACACACTAGGTTGCTTTTTTGCGACAGATAACCAGCGGTCAAAAACAACATAAAATTGAGCATAAATGTTAGCAATATAAACTATTTTGATTAAGAAATTTGAAACAAAGGTAGAACTAAACATACAATACTACTGCAGAGAAGGTCGATAAATCCGAAGTTTGGTCGAAAAAGTCGCACAGAAGGCTCCGGCGACAGTAATGAAACAAAACACTTTTTTGCTCAAAACAGTGTTTAGCTGCATGCACATGAGAGTTTTTAACCTGGAAAAATTATTATTGGCATGAGTACACTACAAATATTATTGCAAGTCAAATTAAATTGAAACTCAAAACTTTTCAACAAAAACTCAATAAAGCTATTTAATTTTTTGTCTTGAGTTACAGTTTTGAGTTAATTTTTTTGCTGAATTTTTCATGCTGGAAATGAGCTAATGATGTTTCAAAAACTACTTTCTTTAAAAACTCAATTTATAATTTTAAAAAAATTTTACGCTCAGTTTTTATTCGCTTTACTTGTTCGAAACTGAACTAAAAAGGTAAAAATTGAAACCGGTTTTTCACGACACAAACATTTTTGAGAAATGTTTGAGGGTCAATTCAATCACGACCATATTGGCTTCAAATTGATTGTTTGCGATACATTTGAACGGAAAAAACTGAAACTTGAAAAATATTAACGTGATATATTTGAAATTTTTGCCGATTAAAATTGAGCCAAACTTCTTACCGAGCGTTTTATGTTTTCAAAAACATTTTTTGACAATTAAAGGTTATTAAACGTTAAAAAAATAATTTTAGAAACATAAAACACTCGGTAACATAAGACACTCATAAAACTTTGGCTCAATTTTATCTGATATAAAACTCGGAAAAAAACTCTTTGCTATGCTGAACAAATAAGATAGATTGTTTCGACCAATGCACAGAAAATCGATGTAATGAATTTTGAAATTCAAAAAAAGCTCACTGTGAAAACAGTTGTTTCTATCAATAATATGTTAGCTTCTCATTTAATGGGAGTCGATGAACATAACTCAGACTCTATCAGGACTGTTTTCTACGCACAAATAATAATCGGTTTGGGTTGAGTGATATATCAAACTAAAACCCTTACAGTCGTGATTCAAACCACTTAGAAAATATCTGAGAAAAACCGGTTTGAAATTAAGCGAGTGAGCGAGCAGTCATATTTGAATTCCTTAAAAGCTTACAATAGCTTAATTCGAAAGATAAAATATTATTTTTATACGAGTAACATTAGTTTACTGAGTATTTCGGCGCTTTTTTGGAATCAAAATTTTCAAATTTTCAAAAAACTGCAAACTGCCTCTCCCCAGTTTTTTGTTCAGCTCCTTTCATCACAACACTCCTAAAAAAAGACAAAAATTTGGAAAAAACGTTGTTGTATTTTTTAAGACTATGGTCAGACCAACCCTGTGCTACTTGCTCAGTAACCGGCTATCCTTATTTTCTTTCGTTTTTCTCCTAGGAAAAGTCTTAGAAATTCTTCAGGCTCAAACATATTTGTTCGCGTGTTGACTTTTGATTTCGTTTTAAATTCAGTTCATTTCCTATGTTTGAAAGAAGGCAACTTTACTATCGAACAGGGAAAGTGTAAAAAATACAAAAACGTGATCGACTTACTAAATCCGAAAGAAAAAATTATTTTGTCTACCCCCTCCCCCACTTTTCAAATATTTCATTTTCATAGTCGCTTTACGTGTTATAACGGCTAAATGCGTGATATTAAGATGCAAAGCATGAAGACCAATTTTATTTACAATGGTTAGTTTGTTCACCACGCAAAATGTTATTGCATTATGGCAATCTTAAAGAAGTTTTTCAAAATTAAAAACTAAATGTGGGGGAAATGCATAAGATCCTTTACTTTTTAATTTCAGATTTTCCAAAAAAATTCATTCATTGATTTTTTTAATTTGAATTTTTTTAATCAAAAATTTTAATCATAAATTGTCCTGGAAACTGAAAAGAAACTTTTTTTTCTTCTTTGAAACTCAAAAGCTGAGATTTTTTCAAAAAACAAAATAGTCATTTTTTTTCTGTATACCTGCGTTTATTGACTGTTTTCAACTGATATGTTTCTTATTTGAATTTTGAAAAATCCGTTTTTTTCACAAACTCCTAAAATTTTTTTACGCTGTATTTTGTTTTGTATTTAAAATTAGTTTTTTAAACGACCTGATATTTCATTGACAAATTTGTGATTTTTTTCAGCTTCAAAATTAAGTGCTTGCAAATTACTATCAATTTTCTTGCAGAAGTTTAATCAATTTAGATAAAAGACGACAATCAAACAAGTTTGAATCATACGTCATGAACTCCAGAAGCCCAAGTCTTGAAGGGACAAGTGTGATAAACAGAATAGGGCTAAATCCCATTCGAAACAAAAAAATTACAAAAATAAAGTTGTAACTGGGAAAATTTAATTGTTTTTTTTTCAGGAGCACTCAAATTTAAAGTTTTGGATCCAGATCCAAACTATAATTTATTATTGGTTATAATTTAGATATTTTATCCCTATAAATTATTAAAGACCAATCAATCAATGGGAAAATTTAATTGTTTTTTTTTCAGGAGCACTCAAATTTAAAGTTTTGGATCCAGATCCAAACTATAATTTATTATTGGTTATAATTTAGATATTTTATCCCTATAAATTATTAAAGACCAACCAATCACACTCCATCAAACTAACAACCCATTTATTTGCAAGTGCTGAAACTACTTGTAATTTCAGCACCAGAGCGATTTGAATTTAACTTACAACTTAGCTGCTTTCTCCAAGAGACCGACTCGTAACAAAACCAGTATATTCTAGATCTATTGAGACTAAGAGATATAAGAGTAATATTAAGATCGGTATTAGACTAAGAAGTTGCACGAATCTATCCGGCCGAAAATAAGATAGCGTGACGAGCAGACGGTGTACCCTATCTGAAATTACTCTATGAGTTAGACATACAACCCCAACTCAGTTTCACGGTTTTGTTTTTGTTCCGACTTTCGATACGAAAGTAACGGAATATTTGTGCTCTGGGTGGGTTTTTTTTTCTTCAGACAAATTTCGACTTTTTAACTAGCCATTTTTGACGGATTTTTTTATATCATTCAAAAGTATTGTTGTCCTGAGCTTAAGTTTGAAAAGCTATTTCACCTGTGATTATTTTTCGTAAAGATATGAGGGTTTAAAGATTGCCATTTTGGCCATTTTGACCAATTTGGGTTAATTAACGCGCGGTATAATTCGCGCTATTAACGCGTAAGCGGAGATTTAATCCGTCTTATAAATCGTTCCAAATTGGTTGAACGAAGCTTATTTGCCATAATTGATTTGTTACAAGGAACGAAATCTATCTTTTTGTACTTTATATGGCGTGTGGGGGGATGATTTTCATAAAAAATTGATTTCAAATTTTAGAGAAAAAAAAATTTCATTTTATTTTATTTCATTTAATTTTTTATGTAATTACTGCTGCTGCATTTAAGTCGTTAAGACGTTAAAAGGCAGTCGGAACATTCAGGGCTTCGCCCTGATACGAGCAGTATTGTTTTCTCTTTTAATTCACTTTCAAATTCATTTATTACCTGGAAGTCAAATTACGTGACAAAACTTCAAAGGGATTGAAAATACTTAATTGTCTTTTAGTTTCAGCAGTGGATTGTTTTTAGAAATCCCAGTTCAAAATAAAAATGAAAAACGATAAAATATTCTACAAAAAAGTTTTTTGAAGTATGACAAGCTTCATGCTGATATGCTTTTTTTTCTCTGAATTTAGTAGTTGAAAATTTCAGTCATTTTTTAAGGAAGTTTCAGGTTTCCTTGAGTTAAGTTCAATGACTCTTTTCCAATAGTCTGTCTGTTCGCTATGTTTTCAGTGTTGCCACTGAGTATGACGCATGACTTGCCACGTGACATGTATGGACGGCACAACAGTAGTCAGAAGCAGTCCTGTCGAACTTCGATGACGGGGGAGTCGTGTGACGAGTGCTGCATACACTGTCGCGCCAAACACGCAAACGAGTTTACAGGAAATTATTTGCACTGTTTGCATAATACTCCAATTTACAAGAGAGTTTTTTTGGAATTCAACATAAATAAAATGGCAACAATTGGTTTTTTATTAGAAAAAAAAATGATTTAAAAGAAGCTGTTTTGAAAAAAAAACACATACAAAAAAGGAAATATTTGTCTTGGATTAATTAAAGTTTCTAATCAATGTAGGTCAAACTATCATAGAACACTAGCGTTCAAATTGTTATATTTTAGCTCAAAAGTCTGAACTGAACCCACATAAAACAGTGATATAAAAAAAATTGAAAAACTAGTTAATGAAACTGAAACTGATTCTAAAGTGACATGGGTGTTGTGTTTATAGTGGAAAACGGAGGAGACGACACCTCGAAATCGACAGTGCGCTCCTACCTCCACATTCCGATCATCAACCAGGGATGGGACAACCATCCCACTTTCGACGTGGAGAACACAGTCTCTGACCCGACCAGGAGGTTCTCGGAGCCTCCGAGCGCCAAAAATTACGCCGTGCTACGAGATTCAAGTAAATATGAGCAAGAATACTACTATTTGAGGTGTTTTTGAGAAGTTAATTTTTGAAAGTTTTAGCCTTGCAAAATCAATCATTGTATAAATCAAGCGAAAAAAAAACACCCTACGCCTTAGTTCAAACAGTCACCTCGCGACGGCGTCAGAACAAAAAACGTCCATTGGATTGGAAACATATTTAGAACCATAGCTTGAAAGATTAGTGTGAAATATAGCGTAAAAAATTAGTGAAAACAACTTTTTGTTAGAATTTTCAACTCGCTTAATTTTTTTTGCATTTTCCAGAAAGATGTGCGACTACATCTGGTTCAGACGAGCAAGACAGTGGCCTGAGCGGGGATCGAATGGGCAACACCAGATCCATCTCCACTCTCTCTTTGTCAGTGGAGACCCCTTCCAACCAACACCCGAAGAGGGGCGAGAAGTTAGAGGGGGCCTCTTTTGAGTTCACGATGGGCTCAGCTGGGCTAGACGTGGACTTCAGCTCCACTGCCGACCTATTTTCTTCCGGTGAGTTTGAAGAAAATTATGCAAATTCAGAGAAAAACTGAAAAATGTCTCGAAATATATAAATATCTATTATTTTCACCACCAACCCCACCCACCCAATAAATTGTTTGAATAATCAGATTTTGTTTTGTTTATCAACATATTTTGAAAAGGAAATATCAATATTTTTTTTAGTAAACCACGGATCAAAAGATGGCACGCCAAAATTAGACTCAGACACCCCAAAAATCGAAGGAACTCAAAACAACAAAAAACCCAATCAGAAATCCGATCAAAATGTAATCCCAGAAAACACTCAAAGTGCTCAAAATGGTGAGGATAACAGCCTATCTACATGCAGTGCTTGCTGCGGAGACCATGCGAAATCTGAATTTGATCAAACTTCAAAGGTGGCAAAAACAGACAAAAAGAAAGACCCGCTGACCGAACCAGCGTCTTTTCCAGTTGACCTTGTACTTAATTCGCAGATAACAGCGGCACCTGTTACTATTCCTACAGTTTTGAAGTTGGACAAGAACTTATTTAAGTTCAAAAAAGAGAGAACTGATTCTGTGGTTTCAGAGGACATAAGTTTGTTTTCAAACGGCTGCGGGGATTCGAGTAGGGTTTCGAATCGTGAACGAAATTCGACCCCTATACCCTTGAACTTAAACCACAATGAACTTAACTACAATGTTAAAAGAACTGTTAAAAGTTTGAACTCATGTTGCGAGGAATTTTCAATTTCACCTCGAGAAGTTAAAGTTAAAAGCGAAGTTGAACCAGAGCGAAAAAAGCTACGGAAATTGAAGAAAAAAGTGCGAGTTATCTATAAGACAAAAGGTAAAAAATCGAGCGAAAACTCATCTTCTGCTGAAAGTCGGAAGCGGGATTCGAACCGGGACCCTTTGCGTCTCGTGGACACTTCTTGTCAGGTATCTTATGAGGGTCAAGATCAAAGAAATAAGTCGGCAAGAGATAGAGCTTTAACATACGCAAAACGACTTCGTTTGAAAGAAAAAGAGTTGCAAAAACATCTTCAGAAGCAAATGCAGCAAAGAATAGACCGAATGAATAAAATAAAGGAGAAGATAAACAAGCCGGTGTTTGCGGCTTCAAGTCTGGAGCAGATCGAACTTAGCGGAAAGGAGGATTCGTTTGTGATTGATCCCGAAAACCTCAGCACCAATTTGGTAGAATAAATCTTACAATTAATTTTTTATAATGAAACAATCAATTGGCTCAAAAAAGTTAAACGTTTATGGCTACTTGATCTCATGTGCAATTGCAGTTTGGCTAAAATTATTGAATATTGAAATTTTTCCGAAGTTTTGTCTAAGAAAATTTCCTGAGACTCAGATGTATGAAATTCACAAAAAGCTTTAGATTACAAAAAGAAAAATTCACTACTTAACGCTCAATAACATGGCTTTTCAAAATTTTCAATTTTTGAGGGCCTCGGAAAACGAAAAATATATATATATATTTTTCTTAATTTCTTCCTAGCACCTGGATAAGAGTGGTTTGCCCTCGCACTCTCGATACTTCTACAGCATGTACAGTGCCCCCGACCCATTAGAGGAGTGGAGGAGGGGCAAGATGAAGCTGATGCAGGCCATTCTGGGACAGGACAGCACAGCCCCCTCTTTTCCAACTCATCTAATTCTTAACTGTTTTGGTTCGGAGGCTTCTTCTCCTTAGGGATTCGATCAACCAATCAAATGGTCTCTTTTGGTATTATTTTATGACATCCATTTTAGGCCGACCAACCCTTCGGCGCCAATCTATATTACTTTTGAAGGGAAGCGAGCGCCGAAAAAAACCCAATTTTTTATTTTTAAGTTAAAATTTTCCAAAAAATGCTCAAAAAAAATTTTTTGGCCTGTTTTTTTTTCAAAAGAAACGCATGCGGCGCCGAACTTTTGGTATATATATTGACGCCAAAAGCGATACTATGAAAATTTTTGGGTCGGTCAGTCAAAAATTCATGTCCCAAAAAAAATATGAAAGGCAGGGGGTCGAATCCGTATATCTGCCCCTGTACACAACTTTACCTTTTTTTTAGGTCTACCAAATTGATTTTCCGAGTCAAAAAAACCGTTTTTGGGCACTTTTTGGAAAATTTTGACAAAAAAATGCGTTTCTTTTGGCGCGCCCTCCCCCTCAAAAAATAGTATATATTGGCGCCAAAGGCGCCTTCTTTAGAAAAAATTTCTGGTCGGTCGGCCAAAATGGATTTCTTAAAAAGTAGCAAAGGGGGGACCCTTTGGCTCGGCAGGGGGTCGAATCCCTGAAAGGGGCGTCCGCCCTTCCCCCTGTAAATCCGCCCCTGCCTGTACATATTTTATGCGCCTATAAGTGAAAATTTGGTAATACATTTTCTAATGGTAATAAAATCAAGGGAAAACTGGAAAAGAGTCTCTAGGATACCGGTGATGAAGACGAAGACGATGATAACAACAACACTTCTTCCCCTTCCAACAACAACAACAACAACAACAACAACAAAATTAAAGACAACAAAAGTAAAAATGGGAGAAATGTTGTAAATAAAAGTACAGATGGTGGCGGCAGTGACTCAGTGGCACTTCAGCACAATAGGAATAGACTCTTCAGCGACGTCAACATCATAAACTTGTCAGGAGACAGTATCAGAGGTACATAGTTACCGGAAGAAATCGGGTAGACAAAACTACATCGGAATAGATAATTATGCAAACAGAATGAATGTTTCAGAATAAAGAGTTATGAAAACAAGGAATCTTCTTATCACAAGTGGTAAAAAAAATCGGGTAAGACAAATTTAGTTAAAAGAACAATCTGCCAAACTTGAGCAGATTATGTATGCATCCATAATCTGCTCAAGTTTGGCAGATTGTTCTTTTAACTAAATTTGTCTTACCCGACTTTTTTCTACAACTTGTGAAAAGAAGTCTCCTTGTTATTTTTACTCTTTGACTGGTTAACCTCCATATATAGAAAATGCTAGCTATATATTTCCGTACTTTTTGAGAAAAACGCCTTACAATTCTCATGTTAAAATTGCAATGTCCTTATATGAGAGTTGTTTGACCAAAGAATCTACAAGAAAACGATTCATGGAAGAAAAGTTGATTATTTTCCGCTCAAAGTCAACTGTGAAAAAATGTAAGAACTTTGCCGAAAAGTTTTACCTTTTCACGCCTCCGCGGATATAAAGTCGGATAAAACCTGGATTTTGGTAAGCAGAAATTAGCAGAACGAAAAAGAAACAAGCCGGGAGATTTTGTTTCCTTTTGTTCAGACAAAGACGACGTGAGTTTGGATGAAAACAACAAGAGCACCGAGCCGAGTGAGACGTTGAGAAGAACTCTGGAGAAGCTGCACAAGGAGTTAGTGGAGAGAGCCACTTTGTTCGGCATCAACAATGAACTCAACTGCATGGTGCCAGACATGAACAAACTATCGTCCACTTTCAACTACTATGGTTAGTAACTGATGCATCTTTTGGGCTCTTTCCATGCACTCAGTTATCATGCACTCGTCTGGGAGGAGGTGCTGGATCCATGAGTCGACTGAAACGGTCGAACGGTGTCCGCTTTTTAAGTCATAATTAAGACGGTAGAGCGAACGTTTTGGTTGAGGAAAGTCGAACCATGGGTCGAGAAGGGTTGATAAATCGAAGAGCGTCGAATCACGGGTCGAACAGGATCAAATCATTGGTGGAACATGGTCGATAGAGTTGAACAGGGTTATTCAAGGGTTGAACAGAATCGAATCATGGGTTGAATGGGATAGAATCATGGCTCAAACTGTGTCAAATCATAGATAGAACGGTGTCAAATCATGGGTTGGATAGGATCGAGTCACGGATCAAACGGGATGGATCATGGGTCAAATCATGGGTCGAACAGAGTCGATTCATAGCTTGAACTGGCTCAAATCATGGGTCTAACGGGATCAAACCATCCGTCGAACCGGGTCGAATCATGAGTCGGATTGAAACTCAGAACTAGATGTTTTAATCGGCTGCGGCGACAAAATCTTTTAAAAAAATAGATAAACTTATACGTGCAGAATTCAGACCAAAAAATTATTATTCGAGAGGAGAGTTCAAAACACACGGGAGCTGATTTTATGTGAGCTGCGAATCAATGGTTTTCTCGACGTTGAGAGGGAGATTTGCTTACAAATGAGAAATTTTATACAAAAAAAATTTGCTAAAAAAGGTTGCGCCCCGGTTAAGTTTTTGGAAAAAAGTTAAAAACACTCGTGGAAGTTTTTTTCTAAAAAGTGCGATTCTTTTATCCCAGCACGTTCTCTGAAGTACTTAAAAGTGGTTTAAAAAAAAACAACATTTATTTTAGACCATAGCTCTTTATGGTCTTTTCCTGGTCATGGAAGCATGGTTCATTATGTGAAATTTCTATTACACATGGCTTACCACAAAAATTCAATCAATTTTACTTTTAGGGTTAGGTCGAATAAATTTTCGCATATTGGTTTTTCATGGAAAAATTTTTGTAAATTTTGATTTAGTCTCAATATTTTGATGTGAGGTACAATAATTCATATTGCACTCTCGTCTTAATAGAAAGAGTCTTCAAAATTCCCATTGTCGATTTTAAAAAATCAGACAATTTTATTAAAATTTCAAACCAAAACACTTCAAACATAGTTTTAATTGATTATATGTCTCAGCATTGACATAGCACAATTCTTGAAAAGTAACATCCAATTTGAAGTTGGTCTTAACTAAAAACTGTTGTCAATAAATCATAATGCTTGAAAATCATGATATAGATAAGTTGTCAAATTAGCTTCAGTTTTTAGCTAAGCAATTCAACAGGTTCTGATGATCCTTTAACATAAAAATTATTGATTTTTTTTTTTACACAGAAAGCTTTGCCTGCTGTTGACAAGAAATTCCAAGTGACTGAAAAATGCGTTTTCTAATTGTCGAATGAAAATTCGCAATGCTGATAAGGAAAATGTTTTTCGCAATTTCGAGAAAAAACTGAATTTTTGAGTGACAGATACAATTTTCCTATTATTAGCAAAAACCTTCCGTTGTTGAAGAGAAAAACAAATGTTTTCACTGTTTTTGTAAATAAAATCTAGTTCAACAAAAAAGATTGTTTTTATCTTTGTCAACCGGGAATTCTAATTTTTAATTAAAAAAAAAACGTTTTCTAAGTTCCCGAGAAAAAATTTTACTTTTTGAAACAATATTGCGTTTTCTTGTTTGTCAAGAGAAAACTTTCATACTGCTAAGAAAAACATGTTCTTCAGATCGTCGAAAAAAACTGTAGTGGTGCAATTACTACACTAATTCATAAGACAGTTGACTAAATTAGACAATTGTTTACTCAAGAGTGGACTCTTTTTTTTCTCATCTTGTTCCTCGCCAGAGACGATTAAGATTTTAATTCAAAAAAAATTGATAATAAAAGACGATGTTCTCCAGGTTCAATTTTTCCTCTAACATATATTTTTTTCTAGAACAAGACTCTGATGTTCCGACTGGCCCTTAATTTATGTCAAATAGATTTCTGGGAGAAAAATTCATTAAAAAAAACTGTAAAATTTGGACAATATCAAAAATCAGGTGTGAAAACTTGAGTCATACGAAATTAATACGACCGATTAGCTGGCCTCAATTGATTTTGGAACAATTTTGGGAACAATTTTGTTGTGAGGGATTATTCGCCACGCATAAATAATTTGCGTTACGCTTTCAGGATTCTGGATAAAATTTTCAAAATGCGCATAAATTAGCCCAAATTAGCATAAATTAGCACAAATTGGCAAGTTTCAAACTCACAAAAGTTTGTAAAAAGTGATCGGAGATAAATATATTTTTTGAAATTGAGTTCTAAACCACACTTAGCAACTTTTAGCAACCAGCGGTATGGACGGCAGCAAGGGTATTTTACTAAGCGCTCATTGCTGGTTGAATGCTTAGTAATTTTATCCTAAATTATAAGTCTCACCTTAGATCGTCAAATTGTCTTGACAAAAAGTAGAGTAGAAACAATAGTTAGAAAAGGTATGAATTAATTAGTTGGTTAGATACAGAGCACTGAGTTATTAGATTATATAAATGAGTCGAACAGCTTAAAGAAATATACCTATGAGGGGAGGTTGAGCTAATCTTATTTTGTTCATCAATATTTTATCTTCTTACTAAGGTCGGTGGCTGATTAGTATGTATGGTTGCCCTTGATGTTTGTCCAAGTCAGCACTTCTGGTTGGGTCGTCTGAATCGTCTTGCCGTAGTCCTTTGGGTACTTGTAGTCCAGACTTCCTCGGGGGTGCGTATCTCGAGTATCTCGATTTATAATTTTTCAAATCTGAGCAAAACTTAAACTGAGAATTTATTCTCTTTTTATAAATGAAAAGGGCTAGATTAATTTTAGTGTTAGGGCAGAAAAGAAAAATTATTTATTTTTAAAAGATCTGACTGAAGAGAAATGACTTGCTGCTGACTGAGCAAAATGAAACACTGAAGATTTCAGGCCAGTCCTTTTGCTCATAAGCATAAACCGGCGGCTGATTCAATCTTTAATTATTCAGGTTTCACCTGCTCCTTTGTTCTCCCTTTTTAATAAGGAAATTTTCAACTAGTTTTTATTTGATTTTTTCAAATCAAATATCTTCAACTTATTAGTCCCCTTTGATAAAAACCGCAGCCTTCAGTTTGTCTTATTACTCTCTCTGATGCATCATATTGCAGGTGCACCTCTGCTTAATCAAAGCAAGGAGAATTTCAGTGCAGCCGGCAAGACTGCTAAATATTTATCCAGTTTGTTTCAAGTTAAAAGGGACGTATTAATAATCGCCGCCCTTTTAAAATATTGAGCATGAAAAAATGAGAAAAATTGGACAAGTATTTAAAAAGGAGTGGATTTTCAAAACAAGATTTTATAGTCCTAATAAGAGTAAATCAGTCAGTATCTGATTTAGTGAAAAGAGGCTTTAATTTAAATGGCACGCTCCAATTTAGAATTGGGTCGTTAAATAAACAATTAAGACAATGGTCTTTTGTGTGTGTGTAGTATTTCGCAATACTACAACTCACCCCTTTTCTTAGAAAATTAAGCTGTTCGATTCTTACAGTTACCATGGTGAAAATTTAAACCCTTTAATGGTTAAATACTATAGTTATAAAATTTAAGGGAGAACATCAAACGAAAAAGTTATTAAGATAAGTTAGGTTTTATCTAGAGCTTCCTTCCGGATTCAAGCTCCACATTGTATGATCTGAGGATCGCTATCTTCCTCTGTGAAGCCTCAAGTTTTTGTTGCAACTTCACGATTTTCTTCTTTTTAATTTTGTTTTTGATTCGTAGTCTGCTCATTCCGTCCGTAAGTTGTTGAATGTCGTCCTGTTCTTCCTGTCTGTTTTTTATATGGTTCGGAAAAGCAGTTATTCCTTCGAACGGGATGGTGACTTGCGTGCCTCCTGCCTTGAGGATGTAGCCGTGTTCCTCCCTTTTCTTTAATTTCCAGAAGTTGTTTTCGTTCTTTATAACCCCTTCTGGCTGGGTTATGAAGTCGATAGGCATCATCGCCTTCTCCATTGTCGTTGAGTTAACGACTTCAATGAACGATGGCAGTTTCCATCTGTTAAAATTTTCCTTTATTGAGTACTTTAAACTCGTTATATATTTTGGATTTTCCGTATCTAATTTGGTTTCTCTGCACTTCTGCAGCTCCAATCTTTGGGTTAAACTGGGAAAGTTGCGAGGGTTCTTATTTAACCCGTCGTCTATTGACAAAGATTGAACTGCTAGAGGTTTCCGTTGTTTCTTCCTGAGGGGCAGCTTTCTTTTGAACTCCTCTGGTGCTGGGTCTGCGTTTCTGCAATTCCAGTTTAAAATTGGGTCGTATTCCATTTTGCTAAACATCAGTATAAAATGACCAAATATTCAAAATCCCGAATTACATTCGGATATTAAGGCTAATTATCAAATGTTTGAACGATGAAGGACAAAGTGTAAAATTGTATATATATATATATATATATATAAAAGGTGGAAAATATAATCTTGTGGTTTCACACAAACCCACCACGGAAAACAAATGAAGAAAGATGATCATGGTGTTTATTAACCACAGGAATACAAATGAAGAAAGACGATCATGTTGTTTATTAACCACATGAATAAAGCATTTTCCGACACTGAGTTAAGCTCAGATATTAAACTTATGTAGTTAAAGCAAAAATGGAAATTTGGGCATTAATTAACCCTTAATCTTAAATGTATGTCCACCTGGTTGTCATAACCAGCAATTTTTGTTACATTTTTTGATAGAAAATAGAAAACATTTGAATCAGAATCAAATCAAAATGAAATATCGTAGAAAAGGAAAATTAAACAGACAAATTGCAAACTGTATAATATTCAAAAAGATAAGTGTTTAGTTTCTCTTTGGTTTTAATCCCCTTTACCAATCCATGTTCACATCTTTGATACAGAAAGTCATCCTGAACTTTATGATGCAAAAAGTTAACGTTAACAATCTTAAAGATGATGCGGTCCAATTTTCAAAGTGTTGCTTCTGAAAATCTGTTGCTTTTAAGGGTTTAAATGCCTGCATGTTATGGATTTTGAACTACCGAATTGATATTTTGGCCAAATTGTGAGGAGCGAATCATAAGAGTCTCAAGGGCTGCATACAGCCACCAACAAGCATTTGCGTTGTTGAAAGAATATGGTACCATAATTTTAAAAAGGCTACATGAAGCCACCAACAAATGCTGGCATAAATCTGCGGCGGGTCGGGTCGAAAAACGTTGTTCGCCCATTTTTTGATAAAGAATATTGATGAAAGTTTTTATTAATGTGTTGAGAAGAAAGGAGGTGATATGATGAATTTCTTCTAGTTTGCATTTTGTATTTGAAAACTACAAAGATAATAATTAATGTCATCGGTCCCTACTTGGGCCCTAAGAGGAATCCGATGGTGCAAATTAAGTTCGCAGAATGAGTTTGTTACAATTTTACATTGGCTAGTTCTTTCATCAAAGGTTTCACTCTATTAATTCTCGTTATTGTACGTAGGGTAATTTGACATTCCCTTAAGTGTAATACTGAATTTTCAGTTGATAAAACCGCCTGAAAATGAAATTATTATAGACTCGTAAAACTGTGATATTTTAAACTCCTGGCCTTTTGCAATTTTTTTTTGCAAATATGTTGAAGTCGAAAAACTTTTTTTGTCTGAGCCATTGGGTTCCGATCCCTCTATCTTTATTTGATTTTGAGGATGGTCCAAAATTGTTAGCGTACTTGACTGTTTTCGATCTCGGTTAAGAATTAAATCCGTGTTCATGCATTTAGGCATATCCTTTTGGGTGTCATACAGAATCGCCATTCATTGTAGTATAATTGTAGGATAATACTCGTAATCTTATTTTTTAGTAAGACTTAATTAGATTTACTGCTCAGTATACAAAACGTTAGGTACATTTCACAATTAAAGCATTATAAAAGCTTTGATGAAAACTTCACATTTATAAATATTTTAAAGCAGGAAGAAATGGGTTTATTTTATTTCTATGTTTTCAAACGTTTGGCCTATTACACCTTTGTTTATATCTACTTTTGGTTCTCTGGAATTTTTTAGTACGATAGGCATTGACTTAATTTCATTCCTACAATAAGTGCTTTTTGCATTGATGCCTTTTTGTTCTAAGGACTTATCAATTCTAAACGACGTTCCTACTTTAAAAACTATGCCTGCTGGAGAAATTGAAATTACGCGGGATGATTTTGGTGCAATAGTTATGTTTTTATCAAGAAGTACATTTTGATAAAAGCTTAGATATGGATAACTTTTGCTTCTTATAACACTGATAGGAACTGTTATATCTGGGTATTGTTTTAATTCTAAGTTTAAATTTGGAAAATTTAAGGATTTAAAGTTGTGAGAAATGAAATCCATTCCTAATATATATAGATCGCATCCGTTCTCGGCTGAAATCCATGCTTTCATTTTTACCGGATTATCAGTGTTTGTACCAAAAGTTGATTCAAAATTAGTATAACCTATAAGTTTAAGTTTTTCTCCATTTACAGCAACTGTGTTTGATCTAGATTTATTAAGCTGTAGAAGCTGTATTTTACAATATTGTTCATAACTTTCAAAATTAATAAGCGAACATGTTGCTCCAGTGTCTAGTAGAAATTGGGTTTCCAGACCGTTATTTTTATTTTTGTCTCCGACGGGATGTTGGTATAAATTAATATATAATTGTATTTTTGGTTCGGACGGAGACTGATCTAGTTTAAATTAACAAGTTCCCACTCATCATCGGTATAGTCTCCTGGAATGTCATCATCACTAAAGTTGTGGATCTGGTAAGGTGAATGACAATCGTTATTTTCGTTGAAGGATTTTTTACTGTTCGACCTGTCACGCGATTGAGAACTTTCCTTCAAATTTGACAAATGCTTGAATTCTTGTTGGGAATTTATGTCATTGAATTTGTTGTCTACTCTTGACCTACTCTTACTATAGTTATGGTAACTTCTGTTTGAATTCTCTCCTAATTGAAGCGAGTCATAATTTTGCCCCTGTTGATCGTTAAATTTAAAGCAATGGCTTATCGTATGGCCTGACATGCAACACAAGTTGCAAAACATTGGGTGGTTTCGTTTGTTTCTATTATAAGCTGCGTTTATTTTATGATCCTTCATTAGTCCTGTTAACTCTTTAATTTGATCCTTTATTCCCTCTATTTCCAACTTATTATCTATGCTACTGGATGCTGTTCCGATAAACTCACTACTTATTGCAAAACTTAAGTCTTTTGTAGCAATGTAATCTTTTAATTGTTGCCAAGTTGCGGGTGGATTCTCAATTAGGAATTGATGCGCCTTTTGTTTCAAGCCTGGCGGGCTTAAGCCGCGTACAAAGAATTCCATTTTCTTTGCTGTTCTTTGATCATCATTGAAAGTTGGATTAGGCCATCCACGGTCTACTGCGGTGCTTAATCTATGTATGTAGCTTTTAATGAATTCATCAGGTTGTCTTTTTATGTTTTCTGCTTCTATTCGTCTCCTATACTTATCCGTGAATCTATCTATGAATTGATCTCTCATCTCATTCCAAGGTAAGTTTGCTGCTAATCCGTGATACCATTGAGCGGCTGGACCTCTTAATATTGAACCAAATAAGGCTCTTTGCCTGTTATCATATGCGTCTTGTTCGTCACCTGCGTCTCCTGGTCTAGTGCCAGGGAAAATGCTATCTTTTTTCTCTACTATATCAAGAAAATCTCTTGCATCTTCATTCGGATCTAAGCCGGTAAACTTTTCGAGAGCTAAATCTGGGTATGCTACTACGTTTGCCATCTTTGTTTAATTCACTCAATGTTTTGTTAACAATATATAAAGGGTTTGGATGTGTTGTGTACTGATCAATTGTTCGGACTGAAATAATTGTATTTAAGATACAATGACGTTTGCTGGGTTCAATGAATACGAATTTTTGTTAGATAGATCAATAGTGCTATGGGGCTGATTAAGCTTTTTTAAGATGGAAGTTATCTCTGGGGTATTGCTGCTGGAAAGAATGGTTAATTCGTGAATATTTTTGTGTGGGTGTTTGGACAAAATTGTGATTTGATCTTTTTGGATATTGGTGATATACCAAATAATTTTTGTGGATTTATTTTTCAATTTTAGTTTTAAATTAAATGCTGGTGTATTTACTTGATAAAAGTTGGTCATAGCATTTTACATCCTTTTCGGGACATAAATATTTATCTAGGGAATGATAAACAATATAAAAAATATTTAAATTTTTCTTATGAACTTGTTATTATTTTTAAATTTTGTTAAGGAAAATTTTGTGTTTTTAATTAAAAATGATTAAAATGCAAGTAATTTTGTGCTTGGGTGTATTATGATATCAAAAAGCAATCGGAAGTGAAGCAATTAATCGCTCTTCCGGTATACAAATTATGTTATTTGGTATTTTTATTTGCTGAAGAATTGTGTCAATTTCTGGAGTATATCGTCGAAAGAAGACGTATAATTCGTGTTTATCTTCGTTAGGGTGTTTTGCTAGTATACTAATATGATTTTTTTCAGTGTTAGTGATATACCATATGATGTTAGAGACTTTGTTTCCTAATTTGAGCTTTAAATTTATTGTACTGACGTCAATTTTAAAATGTGTTGACATTAATTTCACGATGTTTGTTTTCTTTTTCTTCTTAAGCCAAGTTGTACTATTTGATTAGTATGTCTTAAAGTAATGAAAACCTCTTAGGAATTATTGAATATTAACAAAGGTTATTAATAATAAGATAAGGAAATTAAAAAAATCTCTTTGGAAAAAAAAAAATTTTTAAAATTTTTTCTAAGTTTTTCAAGTGTTTTATTCGCTGAAACCTGAAACTTTGTTCAAGTGAAGTTTTATTGATGCTATGGTATGGTTAACAATATAACTATATGCCTTTAATGGTTATTTTTGGTATAAAACTTAATTTTTTTGTTAAAAATTTTTAGAAAAGTTTTTGACTGAAACGAAAATCTGAAACCTGAAACTATGGTAGCTGAAGTTGAGTTTCTTTAATCTTAAAATTCTCTATACGCTTTGTTATATCTGGTTTTCGCTTTATCATGCAAAAAATTTCGAGAAAACCGAATCTTTTGATATCTTAAACTTAGTTTTTAAAAACTCAAACCTAAAACTCTTAAACTCTCTCAAACTCGGTGCATGAAAATAAAAAGTTGGTTTTTGATAGCTGGTCTAGTGTAAATTGGAATTTTGAACAGGTTTGTAACTTCAAAATCAAAAATTTGTTTGCGGAAACCTAAGTTTTTGGGGCTGAAACTATGATTTCTAGAACTGAAACTATGGTTTGACCACTTGGTTTTAGAGTTTTGAGATTGGAAATTTAGGTTGGTCTCTCTAATATATTACTATTTCAGCAATGAATTTGCCAAAAAGATGAAAATTTTAGCCTAAATTGACGTTTTTAGTTTTCTGAAACTATAAGTTTGAGGGCTCAAACTAACACCTTCTAGAAATTTTTTGAGTTCAAAAATTTGTTACTGCATTAAGGATTCCTATTATCTTTCAATATTTTACAAAAATTTCACTTGGGAAGCAAGATTTTTGGTTCTGAAACCAAAAACACCAATTCTGAAACGTACGTTTCAGCCTTAGGAACCAAAATTTAAAATTGGTTTGGTGGGTTTTAACACCGTTAGTTTTCTCTAGAAAGTCAAAATTTGGCGTTCGGAGCTCAATTTTGAGACCAAAAACTCAATTTTTGTGTTCTGAAACGTGAAACTAACAAAAACGTACCATTTAAGACCAGGTTTTTGACTTATGGTATCCAAATTTGGGTTTGACTAGTTCAACTTTTGCTGTTTTACCCGAATCCGTTTACAGAAACTTGAAATTTTGACCGGAAACTATACTTATTTTAACTGAAACGTTTGAACCTATAACTGAAACCTAGACTGAAACCAAAAATTTTGGCTGGTAAAAAACAATTTTTTAGTGCTTATGCTATCATATGAAACCTATTTTATCTTAGTTTTTGTTGTGAAACCTGATATTTTTGTGCTGAAACTAAAACTTGGTGTTTGGTGTTATGTGGTTAACGTTTAAGATTGGTTTTAGTGCGTAATCTTATTGTTAATTAGGTGTATATTTAAACTGTGTCAAAAAAAACTAATGATTTATCAAAAAACACTCAAATCCGTTCCTTCCTTTTTGGTTTTTGTTATTTTCTTCCTTAGTTTCAGTAATTGGTAGCTTTACTGATAGATGATTTAGGTTTAAGTTACGTTAAGGTGGATAGAATTAAAATGAGTTTAAGAAAAGTTGAGGATAAGCCTCGAGAATTGATGATGGATTAGAATAAATAGCAACAAGCGTGGATGGTTTGAGATAATGTGATGAAGAAATCAATTTATCATACAATTTAGGGTACTCTTAGATTGCACATATGACCACTTAACCCCCTCGAAAAAATAATTGAAGATATTTAATAAGTTTTTTGAGCACTTGAGTTTAATACAGAATTTCGTTAGTTTTAGTGATGATAACTTTAAACTGAAGTTTCGGCAAAAGTTTAGTGGACTACTGGACAAAACGGGTATATCTTACTAGCGGACTTAGGCAGAGAACGATTCTTTCAGAAGTTTTATATATTATTATAATAATAGATAATAGTTAAGTTCATGAGCTAATGTCAGTTAGAAAGCCGTCTAATAGACCTCGAGATGGAGGGATATCGTGGGCGACTGCTAGCGCAGGGGATGCATTTCGCAAGAACCCTACCAGGAATATCTGTCAAGTAGAAGACAATGAAATTGTGTTTCTATCGAAAGATACCCATTGTCTCTGGCTTTTTGAGGTTGAAAACTAATCTGACAAATACTCACAGATCCTAATAATAATATATTTTTTGAATTTTAAAAGCTGTTTCTAGTTTGTTGGAAAAAGAATTTCTTAAGGAGTAGTTCTCTGCTGCGGTCGCACCAGTTTTTCTATGCGTTCATTGCTGGTTGAATGCTTAGCAATTTTATCCTAAATTATAAGTCTCACCTTAGATCGTCAAACTGTCTTGACAAAAAGTAGAGTAGAAACAATAGTTAGAAAAGGTATGAATTAATTAGTTGGTTAGATACAGAGCACTGGGTTATTAGATTATATAAATGAATCGAACAGCGTAAAGAAATATACCTATGAGGGGAGGTTGAGCTAATCTTATTTTGTTCATCAATATTTTATCTTCTTACTAAGGTCGGTGGCTGATTAGTATGTATGGTTGCCCTTGATGTTTGTCCAAGTCAGCACTTCTGGTTGGGTCGTCTGAATCGTCTTGCCGTAGTCCTTTGGGTACTTGTAGTTCAGACTTCCTCGGGGGTGCGTATCTCGAGTATCTCGATTTATAATTTTTCAAATCAAACTTAAACTGAGAATTTATTCTCTTTTTATAAATGAAAAGGGCTAGATTAATTTTAGTGTTAGGGCAGAAAAGAAAAATTATTTATTTTTAAAAGATCTGACTGAAGAGAAATGACTTGCTGCTGACTGAGCAAAATGAAACACTGAAGATTTCAGGCCAGTCCTTTTGCTCATAAGCATAAACCGGCGGCTGATTCAATCTTTAATTATTCAGGTTTCACCTGCTCCTTTGTTCTCCCTTTTTAATAAGGAAATTTTCAACTAGTTTTTATTTGATTTTTTCAAATCAAATATCTTCAACTTATTAGTCCCCTTTGATAAAAACCGCAGCCTTCAGTTTGTCTTATTACTCTCTCTGATGCATCATATTGCAGGTGCACCTCTGTTTAATCAAAGCAAGGAGAATTTCAGTGCAGCCGGCAAGACTGCTAAATATTTATCCAGTTTGTTTCAAGTTAAGTTAAAAGGGACGTATTAATAATCGCCGCCCTTTTAAAATATTGAGCATGAAAAAATGAGAAAAATTGGACAAGTATTTAAAAAGGAGTGGATTTTCAAAACAATATTTTATAGTCCTAATAAGAGTAAATCAGTCAGTATCTGATTTAGTGAAAAGAGGCTTTAATTTAAATGGCACGCTCCAATTTAGAATTGGGTCGTTAAATAAACACTTAAGACAATGGTCTTTTGTGTGTGTGTAGTATTTCGCAATACTACAACTCACCCCTTTTTTTTAGAAAATTAAGCTGTTCGATTCTTACAGTTACCATGGTGAAAATTTAAACACTTTAATGGTTAAATACTATAGTTATAAAATTTAAAGAGAACATCAAACGAAAAAGTTATTAAGATAAGTTAGGTTTTATCTAGAGCTTCCTTCCGGATTCAAGCTCCACATTGTATGATCTGAGGATCGCTATCTTCCTCTGTGAAGCCTCAAGTTTTTGTTGCAACATCACGATTTTCTTCTTTTTAATTTTGTTTTTGATTCGTAGTCTGCTCATTCCGTCCGTAAGTTGTTGAATGTCGTCCTGTTCTTCCTGTCTGTTTTTTATATGGTTCGGAAAAGCAGTTATTCCTTCGAACGGGATGGTGACTTGCGTGCCTCCTGCCTTGAGGATGTAGCCGTGTTCCTCCCTTTTCTTTAATTTCCAGAAGTTGTTTTCGTTCTTTATAACCCCTTCTGGCTGGGTTATGAAGTCGATAGGCATCATCGCCTTCTCCATTGTCGTTGAGTTAACGACTTCAATGAACGATGGCAGTTTCCATCTGTTAAAATTTTCCTTTATTGAGTACTTTAAACTCGTTATATATTTTGGATTTTCCGTATCTAATTTGGTTTCTCTGCACTTCTGCAGCTCCAATCTTTGGGTTAAACTGGGAAAGTTGCGAGGGTTCTTGTTCTTATTTAACCCGTCGTCTATTGACAAAGATTGAACTGCTAGAGGTTTCCGTTGTTTCTTCCTGAGGGGCAGCTTTCTTTTGAACTCCTCTGGTGCTGGGTCTGCGTTTCTGCAATTCCAGTTTAAAATTGGGTCGTATTCCATTTTGCTAAACATCAGTATAAAATGACCAAATATTCAAAATCCCGAATTACATTCGGATATTAAGGCTAATTATCAAATGTTTGAACGATGAAGGACAAAGTGTAAAATTGTATATATATATATAAAAGGTGGAAAATATAATCTTGTGGTTTCACACAAACCCACCACGGAAAACAAATGAAGAAAGACGATCATGGTGTTTATTAACCACAGGAATACAAATGAAGAAAGACGATCATGTTGTTTATTAACCACAGGAATAAAGCATTTTCCGACATTGAGTTAAGCTCAGATATTAAACTTATGTAGTTAAAGCAAAAATGGAAATTTGGGCATTAATTAACCCTTAATCTTAAATGTATGTCCACCTGGTTGTCATAACCAGCAATTTTTGTTACATTTTTTGATAGAAAATAGAAAACATTTGAATCAGAATCAAATCAAAATGAAATATCGTAGAAAAGGAAAATTAAACAGACAAATTGCAAACTGTATAATATTCAAAAAGATAAGTGTTTAGTTTCTCTTTGGTTTTAATCCCCTTTACCAATCCATGTTCACATCTTTAATACAGAAAGTCATCCTGAACTTTATGATGCAAAAAGTTAACGTTAACAATCTTAAAGATGATGCGGTCCAATTTTCAAAGTGTTGCTTCTGAAAATCTGTTGTTATTAAGGGTTTAAATGCCTGCATGTTATGGATTTTGAACTACCGAATTGATATTTTGGCCAAATTGTGAGGAGCGAATCATAAGAGTCTCAAGGGCTGCATACAGCCACCAACAAGCATTTGCGTTGTTGAAAGAATATGGTACCATAATTTTAAAAAGGCTACATGAAGCCACCAACAAATGCTGGCATAAATCTGCGGCGGGTCGTGTCGAAAAACGTTGTTCGCCCATTTTTTGATAAAGAATATTGATGAAAGTTTTTATTAATGTGTTGAGAAGAAAGGAGGTGATATGATGAATTTCTTCTAGTTTGCATTTTGTATTTGAAAACTACAAAGATAATAATTAATGTCATCGGTCCCTACTTGGGCCCTAAGAGGAATCCGATGGTGCAAATTAAGTTTGCAGAATGAGTTTGTTACAATTTTACATTGGCTAGTTCTTTCATCAAAGGTTTCACTCTATTAATTCTCGTTATTGTACGTAGGGTAATTTGACATTCCCTTAAGTGTAATACTGAATTTTCAGTTGATAAAACCGCCTGAAAATGAAATTATTATACACTCGTAAAACTGTGATATTTTAAACTCCTGGCCTTTTGCAATTTTTTTTTTGCAAATATGTTGAAGTCGAAAAATTTTTTTTGTCTGAGCCATTGGGTTCCGATCCCTCTATCTTTATTTGATTTTGAGGATGGTCCAAAATTGTTAGCGTACTTGACTGTTTTCGATCTCGGTTAAGAATTAAATCCGTGTTCATGCATTTAGGCATATCCTTTTGGGTGTCATACAGAATCGCCATTCATTGTAGTATAATTGTAGGATAATACTCGTAATCTTATTTTTTAGTAAGACTAAATTAGATTTACTGCTCAGTATACAAAACGTTAGGTACATTTCACAATTAAAGCATTATAAAAGCTTTGATAAAAACTTCACATTTATAAATATTTTAAAACAGGAAGAAATGGGTTTATTTTATTTCTATGTTTTCAAACGTTTGGCCTATTACACCTTTGTTTATATCTACTTTTGATTCTCTGGAATTTTTTAGTACGATAGGCATTGACTTAATTTCATTCCTACAATAAGTGCTTTTTGCATTGATGCCTTTTTGTTCTAAGGACTTATCAATTCTAAACGACGTTCGTACTTTGAAAACTATGCCTGCTGGAGAAATTGAAATTACGCGGGATGATTTTGGTGCAATAGTTATGTTTTTATCAAGAAGTACATTTTGATAAAAGCTTAGATATGGATAACTTTTGCTTCTTATAACACTGATAGGAACTGTTATATCTGGGTATTGTTTTAATTCTAAGTTTAAATTTGGAAAATTTAAGGATTTAAAGTTGTGAGAAATGAAATCCATTCCTAATATATATAGATCGCATCCGTTCTCGGCTGAAATCCATGCTTTCATTTTTACCGGATTATCAGTGTTTGTACCAAAAGTTGATTCAAAATTAGTATAACCTATAAGTTTAAGTTTTTCTCCATTTACAGCAACTGTGTTTGATCTAGATTTACTAAGCTGTAGAGGCTGTATTTTACAATATTGTTCATAACTTTCAAAATTAATAAGCGAACATGTTGCTCCAGTGTCTAGTAGAAATTGGGTTTCCAGACCGTTATTTTTATTTTTGTCTCCGACGGGATGTTGGTATAAATTAATATATAATTGTATTTTTGGTTCGGACGGAGACTGATCTAGTTTAAATTAACAAGTTCCCACTCATCATCGGTATAGTCTCCTGGAATGTCATCATCACTAAAGTTGTGGATCTGGTAAGGTGAATGACAATCGTTATTTTCGTTGAAGGACTTTTTACTGTTCGACCTGTCACGCGATTGAGAACTTTCCTTCAAATTTGACAAATGCTTGAATTCTTGTTGGGAATTTATGTCATTGAATTTGTTGTCTACTCTTGACCTACTCTTACTATAGTTATGGTAACTTCTGTTTGAATTCTCTCCTAATTGAAGCGAGTCATAATTTTGCCCCTGTTGATCGTTAAATTTAAAGCAATGGCTTATCGTATGGCCTGACATGCAACACAAGTTGCAAAACATTGGGTGGTTTGGTTTGTTTCTATTATAAGCTGCGTTTATTTTATGATCCTTCATTAGTCCTGTTAACTCTTTAATTTGATCCTTTATTCCCTCTATTTCCAACTTATTATCTATGCTACTGGATGCTGTTCCGATAAACTCACTACTTATTGCAAAACTTAAGTCTTTTGTAGCAATGTGATCTTTTAATTGTTGCCAAGTTGCGGGTGGATTCTCAATTAGGAATTGATGCGCCTTTTGTTTCAAGCCTGGCGGGCTTAAGCCGCGTACAAAGAATTCCATTTTCTTTGCTGTTCTTTGATCATCATTTAAAGTTGGATTAGGCCATCCACGGTCTACTGCGGTGCTTAATCTATGTATGTAGCTTTTAATGAATTCATCAGGTTGTCTTTTTATGTTTTCTGCTTCTATTCGTCTCCTATACTTATCCTTATCATCAGTGAATCTATCTATGAATTGATCTCTTATCTCATTCCAAGGTAAGTTTGCTGCTAATCCGTGATACCATTGAGCGGCTGGACCTCTTAATATTGAACCAAATAAGGCTCTTTGCCTGTTATCATATGCGTCTTGTTCGTCACCTGCGTCTCCTGGTCTAGTGCCTAGGGAAAATGCTATCTTTTTCTCTACTATATCAAGAAAATCTCTTGCATCTTCATTCGGATCTAAGCCGGTAAACTTTTCGAGAGCTAAATCTGGGTATGCTACTACGTTTGCCATCTTTTTTTAATTCACTCAATGTTTTGCTAACAATATATAAAGGGTTTGGATGTGTTTTGTACTGATCAATTGTTCGGACTGAAATAATTGTATTTAAGATACAATGACGTTTGCTGGGTTCAATGAATACGAATTTTTGTTAGATAGATCAATAGTGCTATGGGGCTGATTAAGCTTTTTTAAGATGGAAGTTATCTCTGGGGTATTGCTGCTGGAAAGAATGGTTAATTCGTGAATATTTTTGTGTGGGTGTTTGGACAAAATTGTGATTTGATCTTTTTGGATATTGGTGATATACCAAATAATTTTTGTGGATTTATTTTTCAATTTTACTTTTAAATTAAATGCTGTTGTATTTACTTGATAAAAGTTGGTCATATCATTTTACATCCTTTTAGGGACATAAATATTTATCTAGGGAATGATAAACAATATAAAAAATATTTAAATTTTTCTTATGAACTTGTTATTATTTTTAAATTTTGTTAAGGAAAATTTTGTGTTTTTAATTAAAAATGATTAAAATGCAAGTAATTTTGTGCTTGGGTATATTATGATATCAAAAAGCAACCGGAAGTGAAGCAATTAATCGCTCTTCCGGTATACAAATTATGTTATTTGGTATTTTTATTTGCTGAAGAATTGTGTCAATTTCTGGAGTATATCGTCGAAAGAAGACGTATAATTCGTGTTTATCTTCGTTAGGGTGTTTTGCTAGTATACTAATATGATTTTTTTCAGTGTTAGTGATATACCATATGATGTTAGAGACTTTGTTTCCTAATTTGAGCTTTAAATTTATTGTACTGACGTCAATTTTAAAATGTGTTGACATTAATTTCACGATGTTTGTTTTCTTTTTCTTCTTAAGCCAAGTTGTACTATTTGATTAGTATGTCTTAAAGTAATGAAAACCTCTTAGGAATTATTGAATATTAACAAAGGTTATTAATAATAAGATAAGGAAATTAAAAAAATCTCTTTGGAAAAAAAAATTTTTTTAAAATTTTTTCTAAGTTTTTCAAGTGTTTTATTCGCTGAAACCTGAAACTTTGTTCAAGTAAAGTTTTATTGATGCTATGGTATGGTTAACAAAATAACTATATGCCTTTAATGGTTATTTTTGGTATAAAACTTAATTTTTTGTTAAAAATTTTTAGAAAAGTTTTTGACTGAAACGAAAATCTGAAACCTGAAACTATGGTAGCTGAAGTTGAGTTTCTTTAATCTTAAAATTCTCTATACGCTTTATTATATCTGGTTTTCGCTTTATCTTGCAAAAAATTTTGAGAAAACCGAATCTTTTGATATCTTAAACTTAGTTTTTAAAAACTCAAACCTAAAACTCTTAAACTCTCTCAAACTCGGTGCATGAAAATAAAAAGTTGGTTTTTGATAGCTGGTCTAGTGTAAATTGGAATTTTGAACAGGTTTGTAACTTCAAAATCAAAAATTTGTTTGCGGAAACCTAAGTTTTTGGGGCTGAAACTATGATTTCTAGAACTGAAACTATGGTTTGACCACTTGGTTTTAGAGTTTTGAGATTGGAAATTTAGGTTGGTCTCTCTAATATATTTCTATTTCAGCAATAAATTTGCCAAAAAGATGAAAATTTTAGCCTAAATTGACGTTTTTAGTTTTCTGAAACTATAAGTTTGAGGGCTCAAACTAACACCTTCTAGAAATTTTTTGAGTTCAAAAATTTGTTACTGCATTAAGGATTCCTATTATCTTTCAATATTTTACAAAAATTTCACTTGGGAAGCAAGATTTTTGGTTCTGAAACCAAAAACACCAATTCTGAAACGTACGTTTCAGCCTTAGGAACCAAAATTTAAAATTGGTTTGGTGGGTTTTAACACCGTTAGTTTTCTCTAGAAAGTCAAAATTTGGCGTTCGGAGCTCAATTTTGAGACCAAAAACTCAATTTTTGTGTTCTGAAACGTGAAACTAACAAAAACGTACCATTTAAGACCAGGTTTTTGACTTATGGTATCCAAATTTGGGTTTGACTAGTTCAACTTTTGCTGTTTTACCCGAATCCGTTTACAGAAACTTGAAATTTTGACCGGAAACTATACTTATTTTAACTGAAACGTTTGAACCTATAACTGAAACCTAGACTGAAACCAAAAATTTTGGCTGGTAAAAAACAATTTTTTAGTGCTTATGCTATCATATGAAACCTATTTTATCTTAGTTTTTGTTGTGAAACCTGATATTTTTGTGCTGAAACTAAAACTTGGTGTTTGGTGTTATGTGGTTAACGTTTAAGATTGGTTTTAGTGCGTAATCTTATTGTTAATTAGGTGTATATTTAAACTGTGTCAAAAAAAACTAATGATTTATCAAAAAACACTCAAATCCGTTCCTTCCTTTTTGGTTTTTGTTATTTTCTTCCTTAGTTTCAGTAATTGGTAGCTTTACTGATAGATGATTTAGGTTTAAGTTACGTTAAGGTGGATAGAATTAAAATGAGTTTAAGAAAAGTTGAGGATAAGCCTCGAGAATTGATGATGGATTAGAATAAATAGCAACAAGCGTGGATGGTTTGAGATAATGTGATGAAGAATTCAATTTATCATACAATTTAGGGTACACTTAGATCGCACATATGACCACTTAACCCCCTCGAAAAAATAATTGAAGATATTTAATAAGTTTTTTGAGCACTTGAGTTTAATACAGAATTTCGTTAATTTTAGTGATGATAACTTTAAACTGAAGTTTCGGCAAAAGTTTAGTGGACTACTGGACAAAACGGGTATATCTTACTAGCGGACTTAGGCAGAGAACGATTCTTTCAGAAATTTTATATATTATTATAATAATAGATAATAGTTAAGTTCATGAGCTAATGTCAGTTAGAAAGCCGTCTAATAGACCTCGAGATGGAGGGATATCGTGGGCGACTGCTAGCGCAGGGGATGCATTTCGCAAGAACCCTACCAGGAATATCTGTCAAGTAGAAGACAATGAAATTGTGTTTCTATCGAAAGATACCCATTGTCTCTGGCTTTTTGAGGTTGAAAACTAATCTGACAAATACTCACAGATCCTAATAATAATATATTTTTTGAATTTTAAAAGCTGTTTCTAGTTTGTTGGAAAAAGAATTTCTTAAGGAGTAGTTCTCTGCTGCGGTCGCACCAGTTTTGCTATGCGTTCATTGCTGGTTGAATGCTTAGCAATTTTATCCTAAATTATAAGTCTCACCTTAGATCGTCAAATTGTCTTGACAAAAAGTAGAGTAGAAACAATAGTTAGAAAAAGTATGAATTAATTAGTTGGTTAGATACAGAGCACTGGGTTATTAGATTATATAAATGAATCGAACAGCTTAATGAAATATACATATGAGGGGAGGTTGAGCTAATCTTATTTTGTTCATCAATATTTTATCTTCTTACTAAGGTCGGTGGCTGATTAGTATGTATGGTTGCCCTTGATGTTTGTCCAAGTCAGCACTTCTGGTTGGGTCGTCTGAATCGTCTTGCCGTAGTCCTTTGGGTACTTGTAGTCCAGACTTCCTCGGGGGTGCGTATCTCGAGTATCTCGATTTATAATTTTTCAAATCAAACTTAAACTGAGAATTTATTCAGAAAAATTATAGGGCAGAAAAGAAAAATTATTTATTTTTAAAAGATCTGACTGAAGAGAAATGACTTGCTGCTGACTGAGCAAAATGAAACACTGAAGATTTCAGGCCAGTCCTTTTGCTCATAAGCATAAACCGGCGGCTGATTCAATCTTTAATTATTCAGGTTTCACCTGCTCCTTTGTTCTCCCTTTTTAATAAGGAAATTTTCAACTGGTTTTAATTTGATTTTTTCAAATCAAATATCTTCAACTTATTAGTCCCCTTTGATAAAAACCGCAGCCTTCAGTTTGTCTTATTACTCTCTCTGATGCATCATATTGCAGGTGCACCTCTGCTTAATCAAAGCAAGGAGAATTTCAGTGCAGCCGGCAAGACTGCTAAATATTTATCCAGTTTGTTTCAAGTTATGTTAAAAGGGACGTATTAATAATCGCCGCCCTTTTAAAATATTGAGCATGAAAAAATGAGAAAAATTGGACAAGTATTTAAAAAGGAGTGGATTTTCAAAACAAGATTTTATAGTCCTAATAAGAGTAAATCAGTCAGTATCTGATTTAGTGAAAAGAGGCTTTAATTTAAATGGCACGCTCCAATTTAGAATTGGGTCGTTAAATAAACAATTAAGACAATGGTCTTTTGTGTGTGTGTAGTATTTTGCAATACTACAGTATAGTCAGAGGACATCTCAGATAACTCTTCACACGGACTACTTGAAGTCATCTAATAAAACAGAAGGGCTAAACAAAAGAGTTAACGCCTTCTATTTTGGAATTACATGAAAAATTGTCCATCACCTGTTTTATCGCTCATTTATAGGCATGGTTTGACCTTATATTAAATTTTCATTACCAAATTTTTTAACCAAAACTTATTGCGGAGAGGAAGTTGTCATTGTTGATAAAAATAAAAATATTTTTTTTCCGCTGTCGAGAACAAATTCAAATTGGCCAAAAACAATGGTTTTCTTTTGTCGAAAAAAATTTCCTGTTTTTCTAAGTTATTTTTTCCCTTTCATTTTGTTGAGAAGAAATTCTAAATGTACTAAATAACGTTTTACTCATTGTGGAGAACAAATTCCCATTATTGATGAGGGAAAATTGATTTTTGTCGAGATTTTTCCATTGGCGAAATATGAAAAACCATTTCGGAAATCTCGCTGCATATACGCAATATGTAAGTCATTGTCTGTCCGCTGTTCAAAATATTAGGAAGTAATTTTCGCACTAATCGATCTCATAACGAAGTGCGCAAAAAATGTATATTCAACAAATTGGATCAGGGTAGGCCTGGAAACAGCTGATATATGTGTTTCAGGAATTTTTTAAACTTTCCTAATGAGTGCTTCGATAACAGTAACTGTGATGTTGTTAACATTCTGTTGTATTTGCAATTGACCAGCCCTTCTTTTATTTTTTGTGACGTGTTGCTTCAGACAAGAAGAACAGGACGACAGCTGTGCACTGTTTCAACCCCGTCTGTCTGAGGACAAACCACTGCACTGAGAAACAGGCTGTGAAAAACCAGCGCCAATATATAGGAGCACTGCCCAAAAAGTAAGCATGTAGGAAGTCAATGATGGTGCATTTATTATATAAAGCAGTTGTTCGGACCACCTTCCATGGGAAAAATTTCGGGCTTTGGTTGTGCCCCCTACCCCTCAAGGCTTCGGCACTCGTGACGGCCGATAGTCGATTGGTGTGTGGTATCAGCTAAAAATTGTTCTGTTATTTATTTTTTTTGTTGATAATCAAAGCCACACTCGAATTGTGTTCTTGGGAAGTGTAGACATGCCTTATATCTCATGCCTGAATTCCAAACTATTACAATGCTTAAGACTAAGTTTCTTTTACAATTGAAAAAGTAGTTTCTTACTGCATTTCTTTATAGGGCCGAGGGAATTCCAAATAACGTAGAGAAGAGGATAGCCTACAAGAAGTTTGTGAGGGACTCTCTACAGGCTAAAGAAAAAAGTCACAAGATAGGAAGTCAGCGCAAAACAGGGTGAGTTATGTTTGGTAGCAGCATATCTTTATTTATGCACAGAGGCAAGACTCTCGAAAACAATCGCACACAAATTGGGGATCCAACACGAGGGAGCGGTGGTGAAGTGATCTCGCCTCCGCCTCTCAATCGAAAAGCCATGGTCTGCGCTCGCTGCTCGAGGGTGAAGCAACATTACAGAGCCTGGAAAAATAACATAAAAAATTGCATGTAATTCTTAATCAAGGGTACAAAGCGTTGCTGTGAGGAGCTGAACAGCTCGTATGATGGTCCGTTCCCTTGTGGATAAATGGTCTTGAAACATTCATTCAGCATCTTCATAAGCAAACTTTCTTGTTCTAGGTCACTGACGCCTATAATTTATTTAATTTTATAATTTCAATGTTGGGTCGAATTTTTAAAAAAAAAAATGCGGTAAAAAATTGACCAGATATGGTTTCAGAGAAGGCGAGACTACTCCAGGCTTATTTCTATTGCTTTTTTATCGAGACTTAGTCTTTATTCGATTAACACAGTAGTGCAGATAAGGCATAGAGTTAGCAACCATGGGTCTAGGACAACAAGCCGACGGGATTTCAAGCCGAAGGGACTTCCGGCCGAAATTTAAACTTTACATACACCTCAAATTACTATTTTTTATCTGTAAAACGTTCCTTTTAAAAATTTTAGGCAAGTTTAGACCAGAATAAGCGATATTCATGACAATAAATCACTTAGGATTGGAATCCGTTAATAATATCAGCAGGTTTTGGAAATGCATAAATTATAAACAAAAAAATTGCCTTCAACCGTTTTTTATTTTTCAACTTTCCTAAACATCATTTGGAGGCTTAATTTCACGAAAACGCCAATAATTACCAAAGAAAGGTCATGAAATTGAGTATTTCTTCAAAACCGTTTTAAAATGCATCATATTTCATGGCTTGATGGAAAAATTTTTGGCTTGAAGTCCCTAATTTTACGATTCGGCTTGAAATCCCGTCGGATTGATGTCCGGGACCCAGCAACCATATCCTGGCCAAAGAAAAAGAAAAAGAAAAACAATCAATTTTACATTTTGTTTGTCAACATCAAAGAAATGACAATTAATTTTTGGTTTTCCCTGTATCACAAACTTGTTAAACAGTTCATTCTGAATCGGTACAATAGTGGTAAGATTTTTGAAAACTCCCAGAAAACACTCAAGCAATCCCAAACTATCCGTAAAACCATGCAAAAGTATCTACAAAATGTTCTATTTTTTGTCTGACCAGGTCTAATCATCTTGAAAATCTTACCAATATCCTGAAAAATCTCCAAGATGCACCAAAGATAGCAAAAAATTTTAATATTTTATGTGTTTTATAAAGCTTTGATTTGTTGAAAAATCATGACTAAATTATCTTGAGTTCGTTTGATGGCTCCAAAGCTCTTTAAACGAATTTAAAACTTCGTGAAATTTGGGAAGGCTCTTCAACATTCTTCTAGTTTTTTCAAATATTCTTCAAGATCTTTACAGATAACTTAAGAAAAATAGCTTGATTTTTGAAAAACTTTTCTAATGTAGTTTTACAAATTTAGTTAGGATAATAGAGTTATAACTAACAAGAATTGAAGCTCAGTTTGCATTAGTTTGACAAAAATCATATCTTTTTTTTTCAAATTTGAGGGGAGCGGGGGTGAATTGGTTACGTCTCCGCCCCTCAATCGAAAGGTCGGATGTTCGAGGCCCATTTTGATCCATGCCTGTCGCTTGAGGGCGAAGCAACATTACCCAGCCCAGAAAAATAAATCAAAAAAAATGCATGTCGTTCTTAAACAGGGGCACGACAGAGGTTCGAGTTTGGTCAGCGGTTGGTCCTTTCCCCCGTGGATGAATGGTCTTAATCTTCATCTCAAATTTGATTTTATTGAATTACTGTTTTTTTTGTCCAAAACAGAGATCGATTTGTATGTTTTATTTTAATTTAGTGGTATCTACTATTGTGAGGTCAAAAACAATCATTGATAGAAACAAGAGCATTTAACAAAAAAAACCTCAGCTTTTTATGTGGACTTCAAGTAGTTCCAATTTTGTGCATAATGATTCGATGGCACGTACTGCCTTTAAAATCTGCAAAAGTTTGCAAATTTTGTCTTTAAGAAGAAATGGCGAATATTTGTATCGATAAACTATTGGTCAGGTCTTTCAAATTTAGTCAAAGGATAATAAAATTTGAACAAAAATGCTCGTATCAAGGCGGAGCCCTGAATGTTCCGACTGCCATTTAAAGTTTATCCTGCAGTAATATCATTACAAAATTTAATGAAATTTTTTTTTCTAATTTGAAACTTTTATAAAAAACATCCCCCCACGCGCAAAGGATAATTTTCGCTCCTTGTAACAAATCATTTATGGCAACTAAGTTTCTTTCAACCATATTGAAACAATTTCTAAGATGAATTAACTCTCCACTTACGCGTTAATAGCGCGAAATATATCGCGCGTTAATTGTCCCAAATTGGACAAAATGGCAATCTTTTAACCCCCGTTACTTTACGAAAAATGATCACAGGTAAAAAATCTTGTCAAATTTGAGCTGAAGACATCCATACTTTTTGATTGATACAAAAAATTCCGTCAAAAACGGCTAGTTGAAAAGTCGAAATTTGTCTGAAGAAAAAAACAACCCCGAGCACAAATATTTGTTACTTTCGTATCGAAAGTCGGAACAATTAAATGCTATAGTTATTGCTTAAAACTTAGATTCAATTGATTTGATTACGCCTCATTTTTTGATCCAAATTGCTTCCGAATTAAAAATCAACAAAAATTTTAAAATATTCTTTGTCAAAAGTTGAATTTTGTATTGATACTTTTTAGTAAATTCATCGCAATGCTTTTTTTTACTTTTTTTACTTACTTTTATAACTTTTATAATTTATTTTATAATTTTTATAATAACTTTTCCTATTTACTTTTATTACCTACTTTTAAGGCACTCACAACCCCCCGAATTAAAACAAAATCCAAAATTTTTTAGTTAAATCTTAAAGAATCTTTGCGAATAATTTACTTTTATACTTTTATAATTTATTTTTGTAATTTTATAATAACTTTTCTTATTTACTTTTATTACTTATTTTTAAGGCACTCACAACCCCCCGAATTTAAACAAAATCCAAATATTTTTAGTTAAATCTTAAAGAATCTTTGTGAACTGTTTTTTTTTCTTATTTTCACTGCGATCTTTACTTTTATAACTTTTATGATTTACTTTTATAACTTTTATTATAATTATTTTTATTTACTTTTATTACTTATTTTGAAGGCACTCACAACCCCCCGAATTTAAACAAAATCCAAATATTTTTAGTTAAATCTTAAAGAAACTTTGTGAACTGTTTTTCTTTCTTATTTTCACTGCGATCTTTACTTTTATAACTTTTATGATTTACTTTTATAACTTTTATAATAACTTTTCTTATTTACTTCTATTACTTACTTTTAAGGCACTCACAACCCCCGAATTAAAACAAAATCCAAAATTTTTTAGTTAAATCTTAAAGAATCTTTGCGAATAATTTACTTTTATACGTTTATAATTTACTTTTATAACTTTTATAATAACTTTTCCTATTTACTTTTATTACCTACTTTTAAGGCACGCACAACCCCACGAATTAAAACAAATCCAAAATTTTTTAGTTAAATCTTAAAGAATCTTTGCGAATAATTTACTTTTATACTTTTATAATTTATTTTTGTAATTTTATAATAACTTTTCTTATTTACTTTTATTACTTATTTTTAAGGCACTCACAACCCCCCGAATTTAAACAAAATCCAAATATTTTTAGTTAAATCTCAAAGAATCTTTGTGAACTGTTTTTTTTTCTTATTTTCACTGCGATCTTTACTTTTATAACTTTTATGATTTACTTTTATAACTTTTATAATAACTTTTTTTATTTACTTTTATTACTTATTTTTAAGGCACTCACAACCCCCCAAATTTAAAAAAAATTCCAAATATTTTTAGTTAAATCTTAAAGAATCTTTGTGAACTGTTTTTGTTTTCTTATTTTCACTGCGATCTTTACTCTTATAACTTTTATGATTTACTTTTATAACTTTTATAATAACTTTTCTTATTTGATTTTATTACTTACTTTTAAGGCACTCACAACCCCCCGAATTAAAACAAAATCCAAAATTTTTTAGTTAAATCTTAAAGAATCTTTGCGAATAATTTAGTTTTATACTTTTTTAATTTACTTTTATAACTTTTATAATAACTTTTCCTATTTACTTTTATTACCTACTTTTAAGGCACGCACAACCCCCCGAAATAAAACAAAATCCAAAATTCCTGTTTGATTTTTTAAACAGGTATTATGAAAACGTTTTTTTTTTTCCAGGTGAGATCTGGTTTTTTTTTTTTTTTTTTTTTTTTTTATTTTTTTTTTTTGAGACGCTTTTTCGAAAAATTCGCTTTCCCAAAAAACTACCCGTCAGATTCTCATAAAAGTAGTACCAATGGATTCAGTAGCGTTTCACTTACCTGCCTGCATGAAATTTAGGGCAATTTTTGCCCTACCCTACCCCCTACGGTCTTAGAAAAGCTTCACAACTCGGTACTTTTTTCACTTTTTGCCCATTTTTTCGGAAATTTTCGATTTCCTCAAAAACTACCCGTCAAGATTTGGGATTAAGGGTTTAATCGATAGACCAGGTTGTAGGAAACTCCCATGCACAAGCGGCTGGTCCCTAATTTGCTTAGGGGAAGAGCTATAGACTTATGAAAAGTCACTTTTTTGATTTTTTTGCCTATTTTTTCGGAAATTATCGATTTCCTCAAAAACTACCCATCCAGATTTGGAATTAAGGGTTTAATCGATAGACCAGGTTCTAGGAAACTCCCCCGCACAAGCGGCTGGTTCCTAACTTGCCTAGGGGAAGAGCTATAGACTTAGGAAAAGTAACTTTTTTGGCCTTTTTTCAAATCTTTCCGATTTCCTCAAAAACTACCCGTCCAGATTTGGGATTAAGGTTTTAATCGATAGACCAGGTTGTAGGAACATCCCATGCACAAGCGGTTGGTCCCTAATTTGCTTAGGGGAAGAGCTATAGACTTAGGAAAAGTCACTTTTTTGATTTTTTTGCCTATTTTTTCGGAAATTATCGATTTCCTCAAAAACTACCCATCCAGATTTGGAATAAAGGGTTTAATCGATAGACCAGGTTGTAGAAAACTCCCCCGCACAAGCGGCTGGTCCTTAACTTGCCTAGGGGAAGAGCTATAGACTTAGGAAAAGTCACTTTTTTGGCCTTTTTTCAAATCTTTCCGATTTCCTCAAAAACTACCCGTCCAGATTTGGGATTAAGGGTTTAATCGATAGACCAGGTTGTAGAAACCCCCCCTATACAAACGGCTCGTCCCTAATTTGTCTAGGGGAAGAGCTATACACTTAGGAAAAGTCACTTTTTTGATTTTTTTGCCTATTTTTTCGGAAATTATCGATTTCCTCAAAAACTACCCATCCAGATTTGGAATAAAGGGTTTAATCGATAGACCAGGTTTTAGGAAACTTCCCCGCACAAGCGGCTGGTCCTTAACTTGCCTAGGGGAAGAGCTATAGACTTAGGAAAAGTCACTTTTTTGGCCTTTTTTCAAATCTTTCCGATTTCCTCAAAAACTACCCGTCCAGATTTGGGATTAAGGGTTTAATCGATAGACCAGGTTGTAGAAACCCCCCCTATACAAACGGCTCGTCCCTAATTTGTCTAGGGGAAGAGCTATACACTTAGGAATAGTCAATTTTTCGGTTTTTAGGCCATTTTTTCAAACTTTTTCGATTTCTTCAAAAACTACCCATCCACATTTGGGATTAAGGGTTTAATCGATAGACCAGGTTGTAGGAAACTCCCAATATTAAAATAATCAAACAGGTCTCTCCAGCTTTCAGCTGGGCCTCTAGTTTTTTAGTTAAATCTTAAAGAATCTTTGCGAATAATTTACTTTTATACTTTTATAATTTATTTTTATAACTTTTATAATAACTTTTCTTATTTACTTTTATTACTTACTTTTAAGGCACTCACAACCCCCCGAATTAAAACAAAATCCAAATTTTTTTAGTTAAATCTTAAAGAATCTTTGCGAACTGTTTTTCTTCTTATTTTCACTGCAATCTTTACCGATGTTTAATATTTTAGACACGATCTCGCCAAGTTTTTAAAGATTTTTCTCCAAGATTTTTCAAAGATTCTTCAAGATTTTACAAAGGTTGCAAAGATTGCTTGGTCTAGGTAGGGTGTCAATTGCAGCTGTACTCAGACATTTGCACAAGTATGCTGATACACGAGGCACCTTTAAATAAGAAAAACGTTTACAATTTAACGCAATTAAGCAAATATAGTTCATGCTTTCACCTTGAAACGGTTTAAAGACAAAAATTAATTAAAAAATTTAATCTTAAAACAATTTAACACAAAAACAGCTAAGTGATAGGCTGGAGTAACATCGTAAAAAGTCTACTTGTATTATAACCCAAGCTACCCAAATTTGCTAGTGTAATTAGAAAAAAAAATAAATTATATAACCAATTTTAAATCGATCGATATTTATGGAATTACCTTTCAAAGTACTGATATTTTTTTTCTGACCAAACTGGTCAATTTTAAGCAACAGTGCGCGTTATTGGAATATTGTTTTGATTAGTTCGTTGATAACGTAGTTCGAATTTGGATTACTCTCAACCAGTTGATTGACTACTTTTAAACCAATTGTTCCGACCTTTTTCGAAAACTCCATCCACATGTTTTAATGTTGTATACATTATCTCATCAAAAAGTTTCGATACAACAAGTCTTGTATCACATTTAAGTAGTTCCAGACTTGAATCGGTTTCTAGGCGGACGTTCAGAAAGCTCTCTGAGAAATCCATCGAGAAAATCCAATCTGATTTTATACCGTTCATTGTAGTTTACCGCTAAGAGGGGTTGTGGGAAGTTATCAGTTTCATTTTAACTTTACCCTTTAATCTTTAATTCATCCAACTTTACCTATCTTTGTTACTTATCCTCAACTCCATTTGCCACCTGCAGTCACAAAACAAAAATTGAATGATATTTGTTGCCCTACTTTTTTGTAATTTTAACTTGTCAGAACATTTTGTGATATCATAAAAAAGGTTATTCTTTTTTTTAACAACGAGTTTAACAACTAATCAAATCTTATATGGTTTTCAAAATTAGGAAAAACTATGGTTTTTGAAAAATTTTCCACTCTATTAAAGCTAATGCAAAAAACTTCAAAAATAATATCAATCAAATGACCGTTTAATTCAAGCTCAGAACCCAAAAAGTTTGAGACTTGCTTACTACGGAGAGTACATGAGATGACAAGAGTTAAACTCTATCACAATCTAGCTTTCTAATTCTTTTAAACAACTTAGGATTTACTAACTACTCTCCTTAACTTCTTTCATATTTACTTCATTCGTTTATTGCTCCCAAGAAACGGCCTAAATTTGTTCTATAACTTTTTCACAAAACTGGAGAAACAAAAATCAGTTATGTCTTCATTTTCTTTTAGCGATAGTTTAGTTTTCTTTTTCTTGACTCTAAATGCAGTTACACGTTAAACATTTCCTTAGCAAAATGATTTTTTTTGTATCGAAAAAAGCTCCAACTATTTCTCAGTTGTAACTAATTTGATCTGCACAATAATCCTCAATGGTATTTTTGTGTTTCGGCATTCAATGATAAAATGTGCCCTCGGTTGTTGATTTGACAGACCTATTTCGATGATCGCAGCAATAATTTTAAACTGAATTTCTGCATACCGTTTAAATTAGTTTTGCATGCTGAACATAATAATTCTTTTTCCGAAAAGTTTCGTGAGTGATCTCGAGTTTTATACAAAATAAAAATTTTATATCCACTTGGTTTCCACTTTTTACAAAAACAAGCCATACTTTACTGCCAAAAATTAAAATTGAAATCACTTGTCTTTGAAAGACATAATGCAAAATGCAATGTTAAAAAGTTTACTGGTGTGTCGGTAAAAAACTCATTTGAAAATTATTGTTACCCTGAGCTGAAATATGAAAAAATATTTCAACGGTTAGTAATCGTTTTTTAAATTTTTATAAACTGCATCGAACAAGCAATTTGTTCTATTTAATACTTCACAATACGTGACGTATATCCCTTTGTACTTTAAATAGCGTGTGGTGTGACGTTTTCATTAAAACTAAAAAAATAATAATAATTTTTTTCATTTTTCATACTATCACCCATATTCTAAAAGCAAACACTATTCCGTATACCTTAATTTAAAGTCGGAACGTTCAAGGTTTCGCCTTGCTACGAGAAGTCTTGTTGTTCCAACTTTCGAAGAAAGTACGCAACATATAAGCTCGGGCGTTCTTTACTCAGATCAATTCTCAACAAATTTTCTCTATGTGGATCACTCCCTAGATCTTCTTGTTCACAAAAAAGGCGAGCTCATCATTAAAGTATTCGGATACGCAGAGAGCCGGGAAACTTTTACTACTAAATCAACAAGGCTTAAAGAGCGCTCAGATATTTTGATGCTGAAAGTTATAAATTTCATTTACGCGTGGAGAATTATCCCTCACCACAAAATTGTCCCAAATTCAATCGAAGCAAGAAAATTAGTTTTTCAATTACGACTCTTTTTTAGCCTAAAACTCATTATTTGTCAACATTTTATTAACAAAATCTATTCGAGACCAGTTTATGGAGAGTCCGGTCAGTCAGGGGTTTGCCTTGATACGAGCAGTCTTGTTTCACTTTAGAAACCACTTGATCTGCTGTTAGAAAATTGACATTTCATTTTTGATCTTGAAGATTCCGGTTAAATGCGCATTGTTTAAAGTTGCAAATTTGAGTTATCAAATCTCGAATAAACAAGAAAGTCAAATGTATAATTTTTATATGGGAATGTTAATGAAAATACATGCTAACAATTAGGTCCCAATAATTTTCTTGCAATAAAATTAAATGAGGGCTTCGCTCTGATGTTAGCATTTTTTTTAACGTTTTTCGACAAATACAATGCTTTTATTTCAGATTTTTGAAAAAAAATGAGGGGTTTCATAACGCATTGTTTTAAATGATTCAATTGGAGCACACAAAGTTCACTATAAAACAGTCTTTCCAAAACATAGATATTTTAATTAATATCTGTTAATAAAATGTAGTTTTGCATTTGCCGGACGAATCAATACAGATAAAAACCCCAACAGAGCGTGTACAAGCTTGAATGCAAAAAATTCTTGCTAACATATCAAATTCTGAAATTTTCGAGAAAACGTTTTTATCGCTTAGACTATGATCGTTTTTTTGAGCCATAATCAAAAACTTCATATCAGTTTTCAGAAAAAAAAATTTTTGAAATAATTTTTGAAGTAAAAAATTTTAAGTCATTTCAGCTCGTGTCAAGGATAAAAAGACAGGTATTTTGGATAAAAATACAGATATTTTGAGGATAAAAAGACAGGTTTTTTGAACAAGTATTCTCAAGCTAAATTTACATAAAGCAACATAAATTTGAGTTCAAACAGCATCGTCCAAATACGAACTTTTCAGTTTTAAAACTCATAAATTTTTATTTGGACCAGATTAACAATATACCTCTGAATAACCGAATTTAGGAAGGAGATCGTTCACTTTATTAAGAGCAATCTTTATCAACTAATCAGAAGTGAGCGTTTTTTGTACTGACTTGTTCAATAAAATTGCTGTTTTTTTAGGGTGAGATTGCTCACATGTGCCTGTTTTTGTTCCGAATATTTATGCTTGGGGAGGTCTTTTCATTCAGTCAATATTCGAACTTTTAACTGAAAATTTGTGACAGATTATTTAAAATTTATCTGGAAGATATTGTTGTCTGAAGCTCAAATTTAAAAAGATATTCCATTTTTTGGAAAATTACGGGAGTTGGAAAACTGCTAATCTGGGATAATTAACGCTCGTTATATTGCGTTCTTAGAAACACGGCGTAAGCGGCGAATTAATGCACTCAAAATTGAATTGAGGCCAGCAATTAAGTGTTATTAAAACAGTATGAGACGCTAAATGCGCCCTTTGAATTTTCCATAGCGTGTGAGGGGATAAATTAAAAAAAAAACACTTTTTTGCCAACTTTTTCGTCAATTATTCAATCAACAAATTTTATTATTGGCCTTAAATGCAATTAGATCATTCAGGATTTTGCGCTGATATACAAGTCTTGTTTTTACTTAAAAACTAATTTTGCACTTTGTCAAAATTCTTTAATGACATATTTCTTAAAAATAATTTATTTTAAAATAAACTTCACGACTAAATTCAAGTAATTTATTTTCTTCGCGTATATATTTTTTTCAATTATATATAAATCAACAATTCTTCAAGTAATGGTGCTTGAAAGAAATTTCATTTTGAATTAAGCTTTGACACCGCGCGCAGAAACAACTTGAGCATAGGGGACATCTAAATATAGCAACTATGGTCGATTTTTCGGTTGATATCAAATATTTTTGACATCCAGAATTCGGGCACTTTATAATACAAATATCTTGTCCTCTTGACCAGGAAAAGTATTGTAATTTCGCTCGCCAAGCCGCTTCCAGAATTGTGTTCAAAAACTTCCGGCGTTTTCCGTCAAATGAGCTCAGTAAATCTCGATTTAAAATAACTTGTTCGCACGTTTTGCCACTTTCGTTTGAAACGTTTTTACATTGCAAGCCAACCTCGTGGAAACTTTCGTAGGTTTGAATTTGTTCCAAAACTGTATTGAAGAGACACGATGAACAATACAGACATCCACAAAGTGTCAAACTTGAAAGAGTTTCGCTCAATTCTATTTTCATTTGGTTGTCACCAACTCGCTTTCGCTTCCATATTTTTGGTTGCAGGGGCATTTTTTTAAAACATTTACAGCAGCTTGTTCTGCAGCTATTAGAAGAAATGCTCAAATTTGTTTCATCTTTAATAGCATCCAGAATTTCGTCGTATGCATTTTTGCCTTGCTTTTTATTTCGGGTGGAAATTTTCAAAGCCGGGAATTTTTGATCTCGGTTCGATTGGCTGGCAGAATCAACAGTAAATAAGACTTCAGGGAAAGCATCGCGCAAATTGGCCAAATTCTGTAACTGAAGAGTAAATTGGTTTCTATAAAGTTGAATTTCAGCGAAGTATAAAAACGAACATTTTTGATGGGCTATGTCATTTCGTAAGTTTCTGATGGCGTTTTCGAACTCCTTAAAAACCTCATCTTTGTCATCGCCATAAATTTCGATAGATGGTTTAGTTGTATAATGAAAATAAGTTCTAAAATTACAAAATTTTGACTTTTTTTGAATTTTCTCCCCGGCAAATTTTAAGCAATAGGTAATTTCATCAATTAGGTAACTTGGAATTCCGAAATCTACATTCTGAATAGATCTACTAACGAATGTTCGTTTTTGCGCAAGCATCCTAATCAAATCTCCAACGCAATCCTTTTCTCGCCAATTTTCTGGACTTAACGCAAAACTTTTTCCACGGAACTCTCGAACTTTCACATTGAACTTTTTTGCGTCTTTTTGCACAGAAGGATAAATTTTGGTATCACAAACAGGAATTTCGACCTGATTATCAAAAAAGCAGTGAACTTTCAGCAAATCTTGTTTCAGCTCAAAATTACCACTTTTGAATTTTTCGCACACATAATCTGCAACATTTTTCGACGTAAACTTGACTTTACAACACGGAACTTTCTGTGCGTCGTCGAAAATTGCAATAATTTCAATTTTTCCCCACTTTTCAACTAGCATGTTGTTGAAACAATTTCTTTTCATTTCCCCCAAACAGTGCAACAGTTTATCAGTTTGATTTTTTAGAATATGTCGGAAAAACAGCACACAGCTCTGAAAATCGCCCCAAGTTTCGACAAGTTGTACCTGACTGTAGTTTAGACTTTCTTTATCTAAAGACATCCCTGGTCCTTTGAAAGAGCACATCGGTCGATTGGCAGGAAATCTAAGCGGAACGTCTCTCAATTTGAAATCATTCATTTTAAGGCTGATATGTTGATTCAAATGAGAGTTGTATAGGGCATTTCTCACTTCGCACACAGATCCGTAAGCACAAACTTTTCCCGAGTCGAAAAGAAACTTGACTTCAGCGCCTGAATTTTCTATCAATTCTTTTAAATAAACGAAAAAATTGTTCGATTTAGATGATTTTTTTTTAGCTTTTAAAATTCCTCGGAGGATTTGTGCACCAACGAATTCTTTTGTTTCTCTTTCTACGAAAGTTTTCAGCTCGTTTTTGCCGGAAACGTTTTCTGAAATTTTGCAGTAATTTCGCCATCTTTTGCTTGAAAATTCCAGAATCATTTCTGCTTTGACCCGACATGCCTGTTGCATGAAAACTCTCCCACCAGAAGTTTTCATCAAATTTGTAAACACCAAATACGTATTGTTGACAACGTCTCCATGTTGCATAATCGAAGATCTTTTTCCCAAGTGGACTTTTACTAAGTGATTGTGACGGCTGGAAAACAAATTCTTGTTATTGTTGTCTCCTGTATGACACATTGGTCGGTCAATATTTGCTGGTGTTATCAACGAATATCCACTATCGATCAATTTCTCGTCATGCCATTCTGCAATGTTGTGAAAATACCCAGAAATTAAAACCTCCAAAAGCGGTTTTCTGATTGAACTCAATGGTAAAACTGAGTGTTCTGAAGCAGCGCCAAGCATTTTGTTTCGTTTTAAGTTTTGGTAGGCTGAGTTAACAGTTTTGTCAATAAATTTGAAACCTTCTAAGCTAAGTCCGAGATTTTCGCACCATTTTTGAACTCCAAGACGTTTAGTTTGCGCCCACACATTTCTGTTTGGTATAATTTCGCAACTTTTCCTCTGTTTCAGGATATCGTGATACACTCTGTACAGTTTGAACAACGTAAAACAATCACCGAGTTCGTCTAGAAAAACGTTTCGACGTTCAAGCATCCTCCGCGATTCGTCGTTTTCTTGAAGCGAAGTTTTAACCGTCAAATCGGAGTAATTTTTGGTCAAAATTGCCATTTGAAGAGCTGGTTGTACAATTGGAATTGGATGATTGCTTGCCGAAATAATCATCCGTACATCTTCAAGTGAAAGCTCTCCCAGAAAGCTTAGAGCTTTTTCTCCATCTTGAGTAATTTCTTGAGATGAATCACTCCCGTTTTCAACAATAAATCCTAGATTTAACAATCTTTGGCGCGCGAAGAGTAAAGAATCGTCGTCAGGCTGAGCATCTGGCATTAAACATAGGTTTTCAATTGACCCGAAAACTTGTACTGCGTATAAGTAAAGTTCATCGATTGGACACTGCTTCAACTCGGGATCATCAAAGTCTTCTAGTTCTGCAAAATCGGCTTCGGAGCATAATCTGTAACAGAAGCCAGATTCAATTCTGCCAGCCCGACCTTTCCGCTGCTTCGCCGACGCTTTTGAGTTATTTTGCAGCACGAGAGCACTTATTCTTGATTCGTGGTCGTAAGTCATCTTTTTCGATTGACCTGCGTCTATTACAAACTTGACGCCTGGAATTGTCAGCGAAGTTTCTGCTATATTGGTGCAACATACAACTTTTCTGACATAATCTGAAGAATTTTTCGAGCTTTTGAACTGTTTTTCAGCGCGTGTACGAATCAAATCGACAGCCGAGTGGATTTCTTTTTTTCCGGGCAGAAAAATAAGCACGTCTCCTTTGACGTTTGGAACAACATCTTTGAATAACACATCAACAGCGTGAACAACATTTTTGGTCAGTGTCTTTGAGAAGTTTTCATCACTCTGTTCGGAAGGTTCACTTACGTCGCTTGCATTATCATCGCTAGTTTCTGCTTCAGTTTCCAGTTCCAAATTGCCAGAAATTGGTCTGTAGTGTTCAACAACAGGATACATTTTGCAGCGGCATTTCAAAACAGGACAGCCAAAGAAATAATCTGAGAACTGCTCTTCGTCAATGGATGCAGACATTACAACAACTTTGAGCTTGCAGTCCTCTTTTTGAAGCATTTTTCGGAGCAGCGCCATTAGGAAATCTGTGTCTTTCCCACGTTCATGCGCTTCGTCCACTATAATGCAATCATAACAGGTTGAATCTTGTTGCGTTTTGAGTTTGTTCAGCAGCAAACCTTCGGTCACGAACTCGATTCGTGTTCCACTCGAAATTTTCTTACTATTTTTTCTCTCTTCGAAAGACTTGCCAGTAGATCCAATTTGGAAACCGACCCAACCCCCTATTTCGGCAGGTGTACCCGAATGTCTGGAGTCCAAACTCGGCTCTTGCTTGATATTTTTTTGACTTCCTGCGCGAGAATCCTTCGGCAAGTTTTCGTACCAACCGAGCCGATCATTTTCATTAAGCGATCGCTCTTCGGACCCTGATGATGCGTAAAGCGGATACGCGACAATTGAGGCTTTACTCGAGTTGAAAACCCTCTCCGGTTGGGATTCTTCGAGTTTTGCACCTGATTCGATGCCAACGCTTCCTGAATACTCGAGGCGAACTCTATGAGCAATCTTAGTTGCAGCTACCCGACGTGGTTGGGTACATGCAATTCTCGGAGATTTGTAGTCATCAGGTTTTCCGAGAACATGGAACAAATCGTCGGCGAGGTACTGCGGGACTTGGGTGCTTTTACCGCTGCCTGTTTCCGCGACAACAACCACAGCATTGTTTTCACTTAAGAGTTCTTTCAACTCAAATCGCTTTGAAAAGATAGGCAATGGCGTTTCACTTATTTCTCGCTGGCAGCGGTTCTTTTCGCGAAGCAAGCACATCTCCAGTTCTCGATTTAAAGCAACTCGTGTTTCGGAATTGTGTTTGTCGTAAACTTCATAACGACTATTCACTTCGTTTATCGCGGCACACAGTGCCAGGTTGAAAGGGTTTACAGTCATTGTTTCTTGTTTTATTTCGCGAATGGTTCTTTCATGAAGATCTGGATCATAAGCCTGGCTCAACTTAAATGCAAGAGACTCTTTGCGCGTTTTCAGAGTACCGATTTCAAAATTAAGTTCATCGGTACGTTTTTCTAGACAGGTTTTGAGAATTTTGTATAAAGTTTCTCTCAATGACGGTACCGGGCTTTTGTTGATTTGAAATTCTGTAGGGGTAGTTATAATTTCCCGCCGTTTTCTGACGATAACTCTAGTTTTTTTTGGTTTGATTGTATATGCTTCAATTTCTGATTTCATTGCAGTCAATTTTTCGACCCGATCCAAACATGTTTCGATTTTTCCGGAAGCTCGATTCATTTTTGACTGTAATTTTGAACTGATATCATAAACTTCGTCGGACACTTCTGGCATTTCTGATACTTTCATTTTCCATTGTTTAAAAATTTCTTCTTTCCAACTTTTTAAGATATCTGATCGGAAGGAAACAGATTTCTTAGTATCACCAAAATCTAGATCGGGGATTGAAAACTCGGGCATCAATTTCTGTCGGAAGTCCTCAAAATTGTGCTTTTCTTCATCTATTACACACGAAAGAGTATTTTCGGCTTCTTTTTTTCGATGGTTCAAATATTTGTGTCGTGCAATCAAAACTTCTTCTTCTTGTGAAAGTTTTCTGTCTCGCTTCAAAAATTTATGGGCAAAAAAGTTTTCCAAGTCTCGAAAGATTGACGTAAAAAATCCTGGTTTAGCTGAATCTTCAAGTTGCTTTAGTTCTCTTTTGAATTCTGCAATGATAATCAGTTGATCTTCTGATTTTTTCACTCGTGTCAGGAAAGTTCCACAGAGGTCAGATTTGGTTTTCAAGACATTTTTCTCCTTTGTAACTTTTTCAACCTTTTTGTTGTATTCATCAATCAACTTTTCAAGTTTCTTTTCTTGATCTGTGAGTGTTGACTTCAGTTCTTGAATTTTTTCCCGAACGGGTTTAATGAAAACATCGATATCTTGGGTCATAGTATTTTTCCAACTATGATGCCAATTTAACTTTTCCGAATGCGATTTAGCGCATGTTGTATCCGTACAATCATACGTGCACAAAAGATTTGATTTTATCGCATCAATTTCAGAACATTGAGTTTCGCGATCATCATCATCATCATCTTTAGCTTTTATTACCATTTTTGGCGGTTGGAAATTGTTTTTTGCCAGAATTATCCAAGATTTTTTCAGACTCACAATTTTGAACTTAGTTGTAACTGCTTGAATCTCAAAGTTGTTCAAAACTTGTTCAATTTCTTGTGAACTTTTGCTAACCAATAATGAATAAAATTTTCTCCAATCGGACAAATCCATGTAAGTATTCCGACGCTTAATCAATTCCAGTGCTTCTAGCTGATTTTTCATCATTCTCTCCCAAATCGGCATCATCGATTCATTTTGAACAAACGGACCATTTTCTAACTTCCTTGCCTTCGACGCAAATTGTTTCAGTTGTTCTAATTCTGAAGGAATTTGGTCAACTGCGCGTGAAAAAAGGGCACATAATTCCCTGCAGTCATCTGAACTAATTCCTTTTTCACCGGCAAGTTGGAAAAAGCATGAGTCAATTTGGGCAAGCATAGAATTTTCCCAAAGGGCAACGTACCGAATCCAGTCCTCCGGATTTTTAGAAGATGTGGGTTTGCTCAGAGGCGGGTCGTATTTTTCAGGTTCAATGTTACGTAATGTGTCGGAATATTGCAGAACTCTTTTGTCCCAAATTACCAGGTACAAATCACCATCCAAGTCTCCCCCGCTCATTTTATCTGGATCGGGTCTTTCGCCTGAAGTACTGAAGAGAATAACGTTTCGCAATTTCGAAACCGGATGCTCAGCGGGTAGTTTGACACCCCGCAACACCCGAATGTCCCCGGGTGAATACGAAGGGCTCCGACACACGACAACATCGCCATCGATAAAACTTCCGAACTCATTAAGAACGACACATTCGCCAGTTTTCAAATTGCTGTTCAAAGTTTCAGGGAAAGACGCGCCCATTAGAAGTCTCGCACAAGCTAAAGGCAGTTTCAGTTTCTCGTTAGCGAGAATTTCAACATTTTGCGGTAGTGTTGCAAACGAACTAGGTATAACAGAAATGCGATAGTCTTGCAAAAGTCTCCTGAACGAATCAACTTGTTTGCCTCGCGACAAGCATTTAAGCGCCGAAATAGGATCATTTCTTGCCGTTTTAACATCGTTCAAATAGGAAAGTTGAATTTCAAGAAGTTTTTCACAAGGAATGTTTGCACTCAGAAGCGCAACGACTTGTTTGTTCAGGCATCCGATTTTTGCATTTTGGCTAGTTGAAACTATTCCAAGTTTAAATTTTAGGCAATTTTCTACTGGTCCGTTTCTTGTAGCAGCGACCTTAATTAGCGAACTTCTGAAAGTTATGCTAATTTTGTTTTCTGTTCTGTAATCAACTATTAAAACTCCTTTACAGATTTTGCCGTCTCCGCAATAACGAATTTGCCACAAACTTGGAATTTGTTTCCACTTTTCCCTCAAAATTGGATTGTTTTTCCAAATCCAGTCAGCCAGACCGAATGAAATGAACCCGCATCCATCTGTGAAATTGTGATTAATATCCACATGTTTTCGCTCAATATCGTCCGTTTTGATGATTTTCACATCTTCAGGTAAGTTTACAATATACTGACAGCCAGTGAACAAAAGCCCAATGTATTTTGTCCTTTTAGCGACTCCTTTTTTCTCCAAAGCTGATAAGTCGTGAATGAAACTTTTTATGACTAATTTACATTCTTCATCAGAGCCAAGCATGAAATAAAAGGATCTTTTTTGAACTTGAGAGTTACTGCATCCCACAATGTTATAAGTTTGTCCCCCGTTCGCAGAAATTCCTTTCCGAAGAATATTTTCAACAATTCCATCTTTGAACATTGTTTGCGTATCTCCTGGATTGAATTTCTTGCTGACAAAATTGACGACAAAAAAGTTATCCTCGTTCTGAGGAATCTTGTCCGTTAGTTTAGATTTCATTTCTTGCTTTGAGGAAGTTTTCGATTCCTCCAAAAATTTCTCATTTTGGTTAAAAATGTACTCAAAAAAGAGCGAATTTACTTCCAGTTCTTTGCCATCTTGGAAACATTCTTCGTCCAAATCAAAAGAATTTACTTCCAGTTCTTTGCCATCTTGGAAACATTCTTCGCCCAAATCAAAAGAATTTACTTTCAGTTCTTTGCCATCTTGGAAACATTCTTCGTCCAAATCAAAATCAAACGATCGTATTTTGGCTTCAGCATTTCGTTTTGTTTGGTTTGTTCGACCAGTCTTTTGCTTTTGTTCTTTTTGGCAATTTTTCGCTTGGTCCCAGACGCTAGGAGGTATTTCAGCAGCAGTTTTGGGAAACAAAGTCAAAGACGCAGACTTTTGAAAAGATCCCAGGAGGTCAAACACATCCCGAGAACCCATAGATCTCAGTTATGTGCGTCCCTAGACAGATCCAATTTTTGTTGTGTGGATGATCTTTTGAATATATTTGTAGTTTAAGGAGCGCTGAAACAATTTGAATGAGCTGAATAATCGCTAAGGCAATTGTTGATCTAAAAATTCTAACTTTTCCCTTCAATTTCTAAAAGAAAATGTATTTGTGTATTTCTTGTTATTGTTCCGATTATTGAAAATGAGGAGAAATTTTGTATTTGGTTGTTTTAGTTTTTTTTTCTTTTTTTTGGCTTCCACGCAAAATCAGGTACCACAAACAATCATCGGAATGGGTTGAGCGATATATCAGATTTAAGCCCTTTCAATTGTAATTCCAATTACTTTAAAACCATTTTGAAAAAAATTTCTTTGTCGAAAAAAACACGTTTTGAAAATTTTGAGTTTAATTCTGTTTTTGGGTGATTAAATAGAGCTAGGAGTTCTTCTCAAAAAAAATTTCTTCGAGTGGTGAAAATCTTACTTTTAATCCGGAAAAGCATAACCGGGAGATCTTTGTGACCGAGAAATCTTCGTGATTTTTGTGGAAAAACACTTTCAAACATTTTTAAGAAATCCAAAAGGTTTGCAAATTCAATAGTGCTTTTTCATTTTATATCAAATTGATGTTGTACAGAGAGGCGAAGCTGGGCTTCGCAAACAGTAGCGAGAACACGACAAAAAGCAGCTTCATAAGAAAAAAGAAAAAATACAAATCAGCCTGGAATTAGTAAAACTTTGCCACGTATTGGCTTCAAACAGGCGACCTCGAGAATTGGAGTCTCACGACCAGCCCTCTCGGCCACAAACGCTCAACAATCGGCAAATACTAGTCACAAATAAAGCAGCTACACGTGCTAAAAAAATGCCAAAGTAATGTCGCAAAAGTGGCACCAAATACAAACAGACACAATTTTGCAAGTAATAATTTGGAATATAACAAACTGAAGGCACCCACACTAACTTTGCATGTAAAAAATTACAAAGCATACAGCCACATTAAGTACAAACTATCATTTCTAAAAAATTACGAACTATATTGAGTTTAAAAAATTCTGAAATCAAGATTTTATGATTGTTATGTTGTTTGAAACAAAAAGCTTTTTTTTTCGAATCATTTGATGAGTTAAAAATGCATCAACTGTTGTAATTTATTAATACTCGAATGTCAAACCACATGCTATCAAAACGCCGTAAAAGTGCCACCAAAAACTACCCCAATATTTACGACTTAGTTTAGAAAAAAAACACTTAGGTTAGAATTCAACTGATCTGAAAATTGTCTTTAGAAGTTTTCTATAAAAATAGGCTAGAACTTTTTACTAGACAATTTTGAGTCCATTTAAGTTATGGATTGTTTTAAGCCAGAGTTGCTAAAAATTATATATTTTTCTATTCGATGAAAACTTTTTGTAGCAGTTGCTTGAGGCTAAGTCCTGAACCCTACCCTAGCCCCCTTGTTGCATATAACAAGTTGCAAATATAACTTGTGGTATTTTTGCATTAGAAAATCCTTTATTGGTTTTAGCAACATCTGATTAATTATGCTTGGTCACATCTGGTCGTTTTTTTCCGACCTACCTCGCATAAATTAGCGCTCTGCAAATTCGAATTTCTACTTCATAGCTCAATTTATAATTGTTTCCGAAATTCAAATTTTTGGCAAAAGTGTAAAATTGGCATTTTTGAATAGCATTTCATTTGGCAGTGTAATGTATTTACAAAAACTATCTTATAGCAAGTACAATTGATTGAAAACGAAATGACTATACTATGCATTATAAATCTCAAATTTCATACATGCGCCATATTCAAAGTTAACACCTATTGTAAGATATCACCCACCCTTGTTTCAGATAACTCCGTTTGAAATAACACTTGAATCCAAAATCTTTCCAAGCAAAGACGATATTTGGCAGCATTTGTTTTGCAAAACCTTGTTGAAAAAAATCACATTTTTTCATTTTAAAAACTTGAAAAAGGTTGCTGAGTTGGTGAAGTAGCACACAGTCGTCTTCATTTCTTCATCTTCAAAATCAGCAGTATTCAGACTGTTGCACAATTTCAGACTAAATATTCAGGGAAAAGTAAGAGAAAAATCAGACCGAATTTTCTCGAAATTGCGAGTATGCGAATAACAACTGAAAAGCCTCTAATATAGAGCTCTTTAGATCCCTATAAATTTCCTTCGATATGTCAAAATCGGCTGAAAAAAATCCACTCTGTTCCACGGTTTCTTCCCACTCTTTCGAGAAAATTTAAATCAAAAAGTTTCGAGAAATGGAGCTTAATTTTTAATACTTCCTTGTCCCTTTTTTTCTCAAAATAAACCCCTTTATTTCAAAACTTACAGATTTTACCCAATAAGAAATGCCCGATTTTGTAATCAACAAAGAAAAAATATATTCGTTTTGATGTACAGTAACATTTTGTCTATAAAAAAGCAAAAGAAGTGTCCTAAATTGAGTACCTCTCAAAGCTAGAAATTGGAACATGAATTGACACAAAAAAGAAAATTTCCTTTTTACTACCGATAAACAGAAAGGAAAAATCAAAGTTCTTAAAAAAACAAACAGGAGTTCAAAACCTTGTAATTGACACCACTGAGGGAGCACATGATTTGTCAGATCAAGTGCTGGTCTTAGAAAATGAGTATCCAATTTATTAAAATTCTCGTCCATTACAATCTGATATTATAAGTTTGGTACTAAGGTTATCGAAACCCTAAAATATCCATATTCAATTTGTATACTAGATTCAATCAAGTCATTTTTGCTCCAAAGCTAAGGTTTTTATGTACTCGATTGAAGAAGAAAAACAAAGAGCTCTCAAACAACATCAAAAGTTCCTCAGTTCCTATAAGTGTATATTGCAAAAATCCTGTGTTCGAAAAAAAAGCTAGCATGTCCAAAAAAAATGTATCAAAAGTATCATCAAAAGAAGTTAATTTACCATTGAAAACCTTCATTTTAAGATTGCTGATTTGTTCGCCACCAAGTTTCATGCCTAACTAAAAGCTGGTTTAAAATTGGTTTAAAAGCTTGACATCATTTCAAGCTTTTTAATAAAACGCTATAAACGGAAAGCACAATGCAGAAAAGTGAACTTAGCTGGTGTCATGATTCAAGTTATGGATACTTGTACTATTGTAAAGATCATCAAAAACACTCTTGGCAATTAAACTTTGTAGCAAATTTGTTCTCATTGAACTATTTTTTAACGTAACCTTTGTTTATCGGTTAAAAAATAAACTAAGAGTCTCCTTAATGAAATTTTTCGAAGTAGTGTATATGTGGCTCAGAATAGACATCAAAAAACATAACCCGATAAACTCCAATGATTCCAATGTTGTCTATTCTAAGCATTTGAGCTAAAAAGAAACGAACTAACTTGTTTAATACAACATTGCGCAACATTTATAGGTCATAGTGATATTGTTTGTTGAGTAAACCAAAAAAAATGCCCCGATTATCAGAACTAAACGAATCATTTCCGAATATCTAAGCAACTTTCGTTTTGAATCAACAATTTAAACCTTTAATCATTTTCTGCCAATTGACCAAGTCATCAGGCGTCTAATTGATGGCAGCGGAAATAATAATAAAATAATTAACTTATTTTCAATTTGGTAAATAGACAAAGTCATAATCGTAAGCGATCATCCATGAAGGTAGCACTAATATGGTAGAACATTAAATAGGCTGTTCAGCCGTTCGAGTGATTTCTCTTTTGAGCATTTGTTTCCAATTTAGGTTTTTAAAATTATAATGTTTGTATGCTCAATAAATTTAGTTTGTTTACTATGTTAAAGCTAAATAAGTTTCAATTCAAAATGAAACAACCAAATCAAAATAAAAACAAAATTGAAAGTTTTTCCTTTTTTTATCCAAATTACGAAATTTTACTAGCACCAAACAATGTTTTCCCGGATGTCATTCTCTTGAATGTAGTTAATACGAAAATTGTACATGAAAAGCTTTTAATTGCTTTGGGTAGTTCCTAAACCTAAGATTTAACCCCCACGGTAACCTTATGGTGGGGGGGGGGGGGGGGGTGGATAAAAATGGTTGAGCGTTACTTTCAGTAACCAGACCCACATCCCTTCTAGACGGGGTTTTTGCCCCAAAACGGGGCTACAAATTTTCTTAGCCAAAAAAATCTCACATTTGCATTTTTTTTAAATAAAACGTGTTTAGGCAAAGAAATATCTATTTGTGAAAACAAGGCACTGTATGAAAGATTGGCACAAACTTCGCGCTACTACAGATTTTGTTTTATCTATTTAATTAACAGATTTCGTCCCATATCCAATATCCTATTGTAGGGAAACGAAAGTTTCCTTGATAGTAAATTGTCAAGATCCTAACTTGAACTAGTTTGGCAACGGTCATTGCTAATTTAAGATGTCTGAGAAATGTCAGCGCAATAAATACCTTTGACAAGTATGCATACAGATTTCGTCCCATATCCAATATCCTATTGTAGGGAAACCAAAGTTTCCTTGATAGTAAATTGTCAAGATCATAACTTGAACTAGTTTGGCAAAGGTCATTGGTAATTTATGATGTCTGAGAAATGTCAGCGCAATCAATAACTTTGACAAATATGCAAACGCCCTAACAGACGGGAGAAAACTTCACTTTATATAAGGTCACATAAAGCTGACAGAAGCTGCAAAAATCTGAAATTTGGGTAAAATCATTAATTACTCGGATTAAGAATAGAAACGGGGTAACCCGGGAACATCATTAAAATTGTACATTCAGAACAACCAGTTGCTTTATAAAACCTTCCTCGATAAACACTTTCAATAAGAAGTTCCTGTAATTATCACATAAGTCTGTGGGACCAACTTTGAATATAAATAAAAAAGCAGTTTAAGATATTTCGAACTTTCGATTTAACTTATACTGAATCCTTGTTTCAATCCGAAAAAGTACGTGTTGGGCTGATCCTACAGTGGCGACAGAGAAAACAACAAGATTCAGGACGAATAAGTGAATTTCAAAAAAAAATCGAAGTGATCAAAAGTTGTCGAGCATGCCAGGAAAACATTTAAAAAAACAAATAAAATGTTCAAATCATGTTTCATAGAGAAAACCAGGAAAACTCGACAATGAATCGATCAACCTTGAACTTTTTTCAGCTGTTTTGGGTAGTCAATTGTCAATTAATTGTGTAAAGCAAGAAGCAATTGTACCGATTTTCAACGGAAAGGTAAAAAAAACCGAGTTGAAAAACAAAATTTCTGAGACAAAAGCGGATAAACTGTAGTTGGAGGGACATGAAGCGTTATTTTAAGCTGGAAAAAGCGGATGAGAACTAGAAAAACTCCAATTACAGGGATAAATAAATAAGTAGGGTGGGGGTTAAGTATGGCAACGGCAAGTTCGGTATCCAAGATATTATTGCCGGAGGCATTCACCAGTTCTAACGACTTTGAAAACTACTTAACACACTTTGAGCTTTTAGCCGAACTACAAAATTGGAAACGTACTGTACGAGGAACCAAAACTGATGAACGGCCGCATTATTTCGCGTTGAGATTGCAGAAATCTGCAATCGAATTTTAGCGTACCCTCCCAGAGGCAACCAGAAGTAGCTATAATGAGACCGTTAAAGCTTTTCAAAGACATTACAGTTAAAAACCGATGGTGTTCCGCGGACGGCTAGCGCTTCGCGTGCAGCAGGCAGGAGAAAAACTAACAGATTTAATGGGGGATTTACAGCAATTGGCGCTGACGGCGTACCCAAACAAGTCCCAAGAAAAACATGATCACTGAGTGGTTCGAGGTTTTCTCCATGGGATCCACCACATGCGAGTTAGACTTGAGCTCCGCAAGTCAACTGGGGACAAGGACATGAACATTGCGAATACTTTAGAGCGGGAACTTCACCTGGAAGCCGTAATTAGAATTGAGGAAGAGGAACCAACGCCACGAATAGCAGCCATACGGAGGGATGAAACAGAAATCCTAATAGACTCGGTGAAAAAACTAGTCCAACAGATGTCGGTTGGTAATGAAAATAATGCCCGGAGCAGTGACGGTCAAAAAGACAACAGCCACTGAGGAGAAACGCAACGCGATGGAAACCAATCTAGGGAACAAGGTTCAAGAGAACGAGCAAGAACTCGCACCCCAGGACCAAATTCGCGCTAAAGAAATGGCAATCACAGTAGGGAAAACAACTATGACAAATGTCGACTATGTGGGCAAAAGGACTGCCGTAATTGTTTTACTTTTTGGAACTTCTACCCACATTAAACGAAATTGCCCTTGGAAAAAAGGACGGAACATACCAATAAAATCAGGGTGTTATCCACTAACAATACAAATTGTTTCAAGGTGGAGTTGTTTTTGAACGGGAAATTGATAATAGGACTGTTAAACAGTGGGAGTAGCAATTCGTTCATGAGTGTCGACACGTATGAACGGCTTGGAAAGCCGGGAAGCATAAAGTCTTTTAATATTAAAAGTGTTAGCGGCTAATAGTTCGGCGTTGAAAACAGTTGGCAGTGTCGACATCAAAATCTAAAATTCGGAGGGTTCGCGCAACAGTCTTTAAAAACGGCGGATAACTGCTTACCCCGCCTTCGTGGTTTGGACTTCATGATAGATCACGAATGTATTCTAAATATTGGCGAACAATTGCTATACAGTACGAAACATCGGACAGCACTACCTATATCAACACGAACAACGACCGGTATCCGAACCTTTGCAATAGCAGAGAGGAATGCAAGAATCACCAGCAGACAAGAAAAACTAGTAGAAATCGTCATCAAGGTTGAAAACGGTACCGTCTTCAGTAGCACAGAAGGTTTAATTGAAGGCATACAGGAATTCAAAGAAAAAACCGGACTACTGGTAGCTGACTCACAGGTTAGCATAAACAAGAAAAAAGTTGCCTGAAGGTACTGAACATGCGAAATGAAGCAATTGGCATATACCATGACAGCATAATTGCTCTTTATACCAATTTCAGAAATCAGATTCAAGTAAACAGACTCTTTAGTAGCAAAGAATGACCGCAGCATCAGCAGCCTTTCAAATTGGACAAACACGCTACTCTGGACAGTGCACAATTGTCATCTGAAGAAAAGAAAAAAGTACAGATAATATTTGATAAACATAAGTTGGACTTTTCGCGCAGCTCAACGGACTTATGGTTTTCGGATAATATCAGACAAAAAAAGTTAAACGCTGACGCAAGAAGCCATTTCGGCTGGCATACTAAAGTATCGGTTTTGAAAAACGGAAAGCCATAAAAAAGATCGGACAGGATTTAAAAAAAAAGCAGCCTAGTTGAACCAAGTCACTCTAATTGGGCAGCACTATCGATACTTGTTAAAAAGGACGATTCCCACAGATCAGTAGTTGATTACAGAGGATTGAACAATCAGATCGAAAAGACAAGCTGGCCCCTACCAAGGATAAAGGTTGTCATCGACTCATTGGATGGTAATATGTTCTTTTCAAACATTGATTCAACTTCTGGCTACTTTCAAATGGCACTAGATGAAGACTCTGACGACTTGCAAAATCTTATGGCCTTTATAACGCCGATCGGTCTCTATTAAAGGAAAAGACTACCGATAGGTCTCACTTCTGCGCCTGGAGCATTTCAAAACTTAATGGAGTTAATACTGAGTGGGTTATCATACGAAATTGGTTTGGTGTACATAGAAGACTTTATAATCTTTGGTAGAACATTTGAAGAACATCTAGAGAGGTTGAAACTTATTCTGTGTCGACTGACAGAAGCAGGGTTTAAAATAAAAGGATTGAAATGCAGGTTTTTCCAAAAAAATCCATTTTCTTGGACATATTGTGTCGAACAACGGCGTAGAAGTTGATCCGGAAAAGATAAACGCAGTAAAACACATAAAAGATCCTCACATTATCAAATAACTGCGGGCGGTATAAGGACTCAATGGTTTCTACCGAAAGTTAATTGAAGGGTTAGGAAAAACAGCGGAACCGCTTTTAATTACTTCGGGTAATTCCTAAATCTAAGATTTAACCCCCACCCACGGTAACCTTCTGGTGGTGATGGTGGGGGGGGGGGGGGGGTTGGATAAAAATGGTTGAGCGTTACTTTCAGTAACCAGACCCACACCCCTTCTAGACGGATTTTTGCCCCAAAACGGGGCTACAAATTTTCTTAGCCAAAAAAATATCTCACATTTCCATTTTTTTAAAATAAAACGTGTTTAGGCAAAGCAACTATCTATTTGTGAAAACAAGGCACTGTTTGAAAGATTGGCACACAATTCGCCCTTCTACAGATTTTGTTTTATCTATTTAATTAACAGATTTCGTCCCATACAGAGTTCGTCCCATTTCCAATATCCTATTGTAGGGAAACGAAAGTTTCCTTGATAGTAAATTGTCAAAATCATAACTTGAACTAGTTTGGCAAAGGTCATTGCTTATTTATGATGTCTGAGAACTGTCAGCGCAAAAAATAAATTTGACAAATATGCAAACGCCTTGAAAGGCGGGAGAAAACTTCACTTTATATAGTGTCACTTAAAGCTGACAAAAGCTGCGAAATCTGTAATCTGGGTAAAATCAATAATTACTCGGATTAAGGATAGAAACGGGTAACCCGGGAACATCATAAAAATTGTACAAATAGAACAACCAGTTGCTTTATAAAACCTTCCTTGATAAACCCTTTCCATAATAAATTCCTACAATTATCACATAAGTCTGCGGGACCAACTTTGAATATAAATATAAAAGCAGTTTAAGATATTTCGAAATTGTAATTCAACTTATACTGAATCTTTGTTTCAATCCGAGAAGCACGTGTTGGGCTGATCCTCCAGTGGCGACAGAGAAAACAACAAGAGTCAGGAAGAACAAGTGAGTTTCGAAAAAAATTCGAAGTGATCAAAAGTTGTCGAGCATGCCAGGAAAACATTTAAAAAAACAAATTAAACGCTCAAATCACGTTTCATAGAGAAAACCAGTAAAAATCGACAATAAATCGATCAACCTTGAAATTTTTTCAGCTGTTTTGGGTAGTCAATTGTCAATTAATCGTGTAAAGCAAGAAACAATTGTACCGAATTCGACGGAAAGGTAAAAAAAACCGAGTTGAAAAACAAAATTTCTGAGACAAAAGCGGATAAACTGTAGTTGGAGGGACATAAAACGTTATTTTAAGCTGGAAAAAGCGGATGAGAACTAGAAAAACTCCAACTACAGGGATAAATAATTAAGTAGGTTGTGGGTTAAGTATGGCAACGGCAAGTTCGGTATCCAAGATGATATTGCCGGAGGCATTCACCGGTTCTAACGACTTTGAAAACTACTTAACACACTTTGAGCTTTTAGTCGAACTACAAAACTGGAAACGTACTGTAAGTGGAACCGAAACTGATGAACGGCCGCATTATTTCGCGTTAAGATTGCAGAAATCTGCAATCGAATTTCACCGTATCCTCCCAGAGGCAGCCACAAATAGCTATGATGAGACCGTTAAAGCTTTTCAAAGACATTACAGTTAAAAACCGATGGTGTTCCGTGGACGGCTAGCGCTTCGCGTGCAGCAGGCAGGAGAAAAATTAAGATTTACTGGGGGATTTACAGCAATTGGCCCTGAAGGCGTACCCAAACAATTCCCATAACATACGGGATCACTGAGTGGTTCGAGGTTTTCTCCACGGGATCCACCACATCCAAGTTAGACTTGAGCTCCACAAGACAACTGGGGACAAGGACAAGAACATTGCGAATGCTTCAGAGCGGGAACTTCACCTGGAAGCCGTGATTAGAAATGAGGAAGAAGAACTAACGCCACGAATAGCAGCCATACGGAGGGATGAAACAGAAAACCTAAAAGAATCGGTGAAAAAACTAGTCCAACAGATGTCGGTTGGTAATGAAAATAATGCCCGGACCAGTGACGGTCAAAAAGAAAACAGCCACTGAGGAGAAACGCAACGCGATGGAAACCGATATAGGGAACACGGTTCAAGAGAACGAGCAAGAACTCGCACCCCAGGACCAAATTCGCCCGACAGAAATGACAATCTCAGTATGGAAAACAACTATGACAAATGTCGACTATGTGGGCAAAAGGACCATTGGGCGAAGAACTGCCGTATTTGTTTTACTTGTGGAACTTCTAACCATAATAAACGAAATTGCCCTTGGAATAAAAGGACGGAACAAACCAATGTAATCAGGGTGTTCTCCACTAACAAAACAAACTGTTTCAGAGTGGAGTTGTTTTTGAACGGGAAATTGATAATAGGACTGTTAAACAGTGGGAGTAGCAATTCGTTCATGAGTGTCGACACGTATGAACGGCTTGGAAAGCCGGGAAGCATAAAGTCTTTTAATATTAAAAGTGTTAGCGGCTAATAGTTCGGCGTTGAAAACAGTTGGCAGTGTCGACATCAAAATCTAAAATTCGGAGGGTTCGCGCAACAGTCTTTAAAAACGGCGGATAACTGCTTACCCTGCCTTCGTGGTTTGGACTTCATGATAGATCACGAATGTATTCTAAATATTGGCGAACAATTGCTATACAGTACGAAACATCGGACAGCACTACCTATATCAACACGAACAACGACCGGTATCCGAACCTTTGCAATAGCAGAGAGGAATGCAACAATCACCAGCAGACAAGAAAAACTAGTAGAAATCGTCATCAAGGTTGAAAACGTTACCGTCTTTAGTAGCACAGAAGGTTTATTTGAAGGCATACAGGAATTCAAAGAAAAAACCGGATTACTGGTAGCTGACTCACAGGTTAGCGTTAACCAAGAAAAAAGTTGCCTGAAGGTACTGAACAAGCGAAATGAAGCGACTGACATATACCATGACAACAAAATTGCTCTTTATACCAATTTCAGAAATCAGATTCAAGTAAACGGACTCTTTAGTAGCAAGGAATGACCACAGCATCAGGAGCCTTTCAAATTGGACAAACACGCTACTCTGAACAACGCACAATTGTCATCTGAAGAAAAGAAAAAAGTACAGATAATATTTGATAAACATAATTTGGACTTTTCACGCAGCTCAACGGACGTATGGCTTTCGGATAATATCAGACAAAAAATAAAGTTAAACGCTGACGCAAGAAGCCATTTCGGCGGGCATACCGAAGTATCGGTTTTGAAAAACGGAAAGCCATAAAAAAGATCGGACAGGATTTAAAAAAAAAGCAGCCTAGTTGAACCAAGTCACTCTAATTGGGCAGCACCATCGATACTTGTTAAAAAAGACGATTCCCACAGATCAGTAGTTGATTACAGAGGATTGAACAATCAGATCGAAAAGACAAGCTGGCCCCTACCAAGGATAAAGGTTGTCATTGGATGGTAATATGTTCTTTTCAAACATTGATTCAACTTCTGGCTACTTTCAAATTGCGCTAGATGAAGACTCTGACGACCTGCAAAATCTTACGGCCTTTATAACGCCGATCTGTCTCAGTAAAGGAAAAGACTACCGATAGATCTCGCTTCAGCGCCAGGAGCTTTTCAAAACCAATGGAGTTAATACTGAGTGGGTTATCATACGAAATTGGTTTGGTGTACATAGAACACTTGATAATCTTTGGTAGAACATTTGAAGAACATCTAGAGAGGTTGAAACTTATTCTGTGTCGACTGACAGAAGCAGGGTTAAAAAAAAAAGGATTGAAATGCAGGTTTTTCCAAAAAAAAAATCCATTTTCTTGGACATATTGTGTCGAACAACGGCGTAGAAGTTGATACGGAAAAGATAAACGCAGTAAAACACATAAAAGATCCTCACATTATCAAATAACTGCGGGCGGTATAAGGACTCAATGGTTTCTACCGAAAGTTAATTGAAGGGTTAGGAAAAACAGCGGAACCAATTTACAAAGTTCTTAAGAAAACAACAAGAATCAGGACATTTATAAAACCTTCCTCAATAAACACTTTCAATAATAAATTCCTGTAATCATCACATAAGTCTGCGGGACCAATTTTGAATATAAATAAAAAAGCAGTTTAAGATATTTCGAATTTTCAATTTAACTTATACTGAATCCTTGTTTCAATCCGAAAAAGCACGTGTTGGGCTGATCCTACAGTGGCGACAGAGAAAACAACAAGAGTCAGGACGAATAAGTGAGTTTCAAAAAAATTCAAAGTGATCAAAAGTTGTCGAGCATGCCAGGAAAACATTTAAAAAAAAACAAATAAAATGTTCAAATCATGTTTCATAGAGAAAACCAGGAAAACTCGACAATAAATCGATCAACCTTGAAATTTTTTCAGCTGTTTTGGGTAGTCAATTGTCAATTAATCGTGTAAAGCAAGAAACAATTGTACCGAATTCGACGGAAAGGTAAAAAAAACCGAGTTGAAAAACAAAATTTCTGAGACAAAAGCGGATAAACTGTAGTTGGAGGGACATAAAACGTTATTTTAAGCTGGAAAAAGCGGATGAGAACTAGAAAAACTCCAACTACAGGGATAAATAATTAAGTAGGTTGTGGGTTAAGTATGGCAACGGCAAGTTCGGTTAAACATGACAAACTCCAGTAGAAATCGGAGAATCCCCAGTAGAAATCGTCATAAAGGTTGAAAACGTTACCGTCTTTAGTAGCACAGAAGGTTTATTTGAAGGCATACAGGAATTCAAAGAAAGAAACGGAATACTGGTAGCTGACTCACAGGTTAACGTAAACCGAGAAAAAAAATGCCTGAAGGTACTGAACATGCATAATGAAGCGATTGACATATACCATGACAGCAAAATTGCTCTTTATACCGATTTCAGAAATCAGATTCAAGTGAACAGACTCTTTAGTAGCAAAGAATGACCGCAGCATCAGGAGCCTTTCAAATTGGACAAACACGCTACTCTGGACAGTGCACAATTGTCATCTCAAGAAAAGAAAAAAGTACAGATAAAATTTGATAAACATAAATTGGACTTTTCGCGCAACTCAACGGACTTATGGTTTTCGGATAATATCAGACAAATAAAAAGTTAAACGCTGACGCAAGAAGCCATTTCGGCGGGCATACCAAAGTATGAATTTTGAAAAACGGAAAGCCATAAAAAAGATCGGGCAGGATTTACAAAAAAGTAACCTAGTTGAACCAAGTCACTCTAATTGGGCAGCCCCATCCATACTTGTTAAAAAAAGACGATTCCCACAGGTCAGTAGTTGATTACAGAGGATTGAACAATCAGATCGAAAAGACAAGCTGGCCCCTACCAAGGATAAGTGATATCATCGACTCATTGGATGGTAGTATGTTCTTTTCAAAGATTGATTCAACTTCTGGCTACTTTCAAATGGCGCTAAATGAAGACTCTGACGACTTGCAAAATCTTATGGCCTTTATAACGCCGATCGGTCTCTATTAAAGGAAAAGACTACCGATAGGTCTCGCTTCAGCGCCAGGAGCATTTCAAAACTTAATGGAGTTAATACTGAGTGGGTTATCATACGAAATTGGTTTGGTGTACATAGAAGACTTTATAATCTTTGGTAGAACAATTGAAGAACATCTAGAGAGGTTGAAACTTATTCTGTGTCGACTGACAGAAGCAGGGTTAAAAATAAAAAGGATCGAAATGCAGGTTTTTCCAAAAAAAAACCATTTTTTTGGACATATTGTGTCGAACAACGGCGTAGAAGCTGATCCGGAAAAGACAAACGCAGTAAAACACATAAAAAATTCGCACAATATCAAACAACTGCGGGCGGTATAAGGACTCATTGATTTCTACCGAAAGTTAATTGAAGGGTTTGGAAAAACAGCGGAACCACTTCACAAAGTTCTTAATACGAGTGAAAAATCCGTTCCTAATGAAGCGTGCAAAAAAGCATTGAAGGAGCTGAAAGAAAAACTACAGCAGGCACCAAAACATTTCACGCATTAATTCTGGAACTAACACAGAACCGTAACGTGGCTTTATAGCTTCAAGGAGCCAGTCAGTCGGTATGATAGCGACACGGTTGGAAATACTAGTACAGTTCCAATTCGAAATCAAGCACGAAGCAGGAAAGAAAATTCCACATGCAGACTGCTTATCAAGGGTTCCAAATAACATTGAGGTGGTTAATCAAAACAGAAAAAAAACAGATATTTTGAACAATATCTGGGAACAAGCTCTGAAACTCCCGATTTGGAAATACAAACGGTTCAACTGAAACCTAATGAAATATGGACGGCAAAAAACTGGGTGCAAAATAAGAGAGGGAGCAGCATTTCGTTCATGAGTGTCGACACGTATGAACAGCTTGGAAAGCCGGGAAGCATAAAAACTTTTTTTAATAAAGTGTAAGCGGCTAATAGTTCGGCGTTGAAAATAGTTGGCAGTGTCGACATCAAAATCCAAATGAAACCAAAATTCGGGGAGTTCGCCCAACAGTTTTCAAAAACGGCGGATAACTGCTTACCCTGCCTTCGTGGTTTGGATTTCATGATAGATCACGAAAGTATTCCAAATATTGGCGAACAATTGCTATACAGTACGGAACATCGGACAGCACTACCTATATCAGCACGAACAACGACCTGTGTCCGAACCTTTGCAATAGCAGAGAGGAATGCAAGAATCCCAGCAGACATGACAAACTAGTAGAAATCGTCATCATGGTTGAAAACGTTACCGTCTTTAGTAGCACAGAAGGTTTATTTGAAGGCATACAAGAATTCAAAGAAAGAACCGGATTACTGGTAGCTGACTCACAGGTTAACGTAAACCGAGAAAAAAAATGCCTGAAGGTACTGAACATGCATAATGAAGCGATTGACATATACCATGACAGCAAAATTGCTCTTTATACCGATTTCAGAAATCAGATTCAAGTAAACAGACTCTTTAGTAGCAAAGAATGACCGCAGCATCAGGAGCCTTTCAAATTGGACAAACACGCTACTCTGGACAGTGCACAATTGTCATCTGAAGAAAAGAAAAAAGTACAGATAATATTTGATAAACATATATTGTACTTTTCGCGCAGCTCAACGGACTTATGGTTTTCGGATAATATCAGACAAAAAAAGTTAAACGCTGACGCAAGAAGCCATTTCGGCTGGCATACCAAAGTATGAATTTTGAAAAACGCAAAGCCATAAAAAAGATCGGGCAGGATTTACAAAAAAGTAACCTAGTTGAACCAAGTCACTCTAATTGGGCAGCCCCATCCATACTTGTTAAAAAAAGACGATTCCCACAGGTCAGTAGTTGATTACAGAGGATTGAACAATCAGATCGAAAAGACAAGCTGGCCCCTACCAAGGATAAGTGATGTCATCGACTCATTGGATGGTAGTATGTTCTTTTCAAACATTGATTCAACTTCTGGCTACTTTCAAATGGCACTAGATGAAGACTCTGACGACTTGCAAAATCTTATGGCCTTTATAACGCCGATCGGTCTCTATTAAAGGAAAAGACTACCGATAGGTGTCACTTCTGCGCCTGGAGCATTTCAAAACTTAATGGAGTTAATACTGAGTGGGTTATCACACGAAATTGGTTTGGTGTACACAGAAGACTTTATAATCTTTGGTAGAACATTTGAAGAACATCTAGAGAGGTTGAAACTTATTCTGTGTCGACTGACAGAAGCAGGGTTAAAAATAAAAAGGATCGAAATGCAGGTTTTTCCAAAAAAAAAAAACATTTTTTTGGACATATTTTGTCGAACAACGGCGTAGAAGCTGATCCGAAAAAGACAAACGCAGTAAAACACATAAAAGATTCGCACAATATCAAACAACTGCGGGCGGTATAAGGACTCATTGATTTCTACCGAAAGTTAATTGAAGGGTTTGGAAAAACAGCGGAACCACTTCACAAAGTTCTTAATACGAGTGAAAAATCCGTTCCTAATGAAGCGTGCAAAAAAGCATTAAAGGAACTGACAGAAAAACTACAGCAGGCACCAAAACATTTCACGCATTAATTCTGGAACTATCACAGAACCGTAACGTGGCTTTATAGCTTCAAGGAGCCAGTCGGTATGATAGCGACACGGTTGGAAATACTAGTACAGTTCCAATTCGAAATCAAGCACGAAGCAGGAAAGAAAATTCCACATGCAGACTGCTTATCAAGGGTTCCAAATACCACTGAGGAGGTGGTTAATCAAAACAGAAAAAAAACAGATATTTTGAACAATATCTGGGAACAAGCTCTGAAACTCCCGATTTGGAATTACAAACGGTTCAACTGAAACCTAATGAAATATGGACGGCAAAGAACTGGGTGCAAAATAAGGAGAGGCCAGAGAAAAGGCAACTGAGTGGCTCCTCAAAGACTTCATGGAAATTTTGGATAATTTTCAAAAATTTGCCAATTGAAAACGATTTGTTGAAAAGAAAAAACTAACCAAAGAACAGTACATCGTGGTCCAAATTGTTGTGACTCCAGTGTTCATGCAGAAAATGATCGTTTTGCTACATGGATCTTGTGGACATTTTGGGTATGAAACGGCTTTTCAGCGTCCTCAAGAAAGGTCTGACTGGCCTGGAATGAGTCGGGATATTAAAGATAGGATTAATAGCTGTGAAAAATGCATAGCAAAAAAAAATCTAGCCAGAAACAAAAACATCTACTCCAGACATGGAAGCCAAGCCATCCATTTTGGCAGGTAGCGTTGGATATCATGGGAGCGCTACCGGAATCAGTAGGATTCAAGTATATTCTTCTAATCGGAGATCAATTCCCAAAGTGGTACGACGCGATACCATTTCAAAACCAAGAAGCAAAGAGAGTAGCTACGGCATTGGTCGATAATTTGATTTCACGCTTTGGCTGCCCAGCAAATCTGCACAGCGACAAGGGATCAAACTTCATATTATACCTTTTCAAAAATATGTGTTCCGTACTGGGAATCGATAGAACTAGCACAACATCTTATCATCCTCAGGGAAACGCAATGATTGAAAGAAGCGACAAAACAATTGAAGAAGCTTTGTCTATAAATGTGGGAGAAAACCACAATGACTGGGCCAAATATTTTCAAACAGTTATGATGGCTTGAAGATCTTCAGTTCATGCAGTGACAAAATACAGTCCGTATTAATTGATTTTTTGTCGCCCTGGCTCTTTGCAAGTAGATTGCATGTACGAAACATCACAAACTAAAGTCTTTGCAACGCCAAGCGACTATGTCAAAAACTTAAAGAAAGAACTCCAAACAAGCCACGAATTGGTGCGTGATACAATGAACGTCGAACAAGAACGGCAAAAGACCTACTACGACAGAAAACAATACGGACCTAAATATAACGTGAACGACATAGTACTCTTTTTAACCGAACCCTTGGCAAAGGACAAACAAAAAAAATGAAGTCGTTTTATAACGGACCACACATAATCAAAAAGATTGTATATGATCTAAAATTTGTGATTGAAGACCAAAAATCTAAGAAACAGCAAAAAGTTCATTATGATAGGTTAAATGTTTTTCGTGAACGAACAAAAATAAACGCTCAGGACAAAAATAAACGCGGGAGAAAAGAAAAATTGTGCCAAAAACAAGGCAATAGAAGAAACAGAGGAACAAGAAAACGATTTTAGTTGTGGAGTTCCCTAACGTCAACTCAAAAAGTAGAATCTCCTAGTCGGGCTACCCCTGACAGAGAAGCGGTTACATCAGAAAGAATAAATCACAATCAATTCAGTACTCCAACGGAAGTATTGGACATTAAAAAACCGATCGCCACACTAGCAATTACAGAGACTACCCTAGTAGAGCCGCCGACAAACCAAGGAGAAGCGTAGGAAACAGAACAGCCTCAAAAATATCAATAGGAGGAAAAGCAAAAACAGGATCAGAATCTAAGGCAGCTAGTACTGTAAATGATGTTAATAATCAACCACTGCATGGAACAAGAGGTAAAAAACGATGCATTACTAGAAAAAAGAGCGAACAGTTAGCGCCTAAACGATTTGGGGACTACTTGTTTTATAAAGACCATGATGATGATAATGAAGATAATAGTAATGTTTTTGTTCAGACAATTTACTCGTGAAAACAAATTACATATCCTTTTCATGGAAAACAAGGAAGCGTTCTTTGGTGAGTTAATCATCATTTTATATGCCTAGGGAAAACTAACGGGCAAAACTTTAATCGCATATGATTTTTGAAAACATTATTAAGACTGAAAGAATATCCTTGAGCAAAGTTAGCAATTGCACTTAAACAAAAGGGAAACCAGAAAGGCTTTAATGCG